>NC_053028.1:718453227-718647667 GCF_003073215.2 Triticum urartu
CACTGAAGACCACCAGCAACACACTCGCCTCCCGATGGACGACACAAACTGCAGCTCCTTGCAAGTACCACGGCGGTTGCCATGATCACCTTGGTCATCGCGATCACCATGGTTGTTGTACTCGTGGCTGCCAATGCCAATGCGGGGACTGCCATGGCAGTGGTGGTTGAGTGGAGACGAGCATCGAGCACCGTCAAGCCAGCCCAAGTGCAGGACACTGAGATGCCATCCGTAACCTTCAATAGTGCACCGGCCGCGGTTTTTGGTGACACCGACGAATTCTTGCAATGGTCGTGCAACCCACTCCTAGAAAAAACGGCAAAGCTCGCTCTCGAGTGGAGCAGCGGCGAGAACTATTACTATTAGCAACATCGGCCAAATGAACGGCTGGGGAGTGGGGAATCGGAAACACGCAGAAGAAGAAAGAGTAGATAGAAGAGAGATGAGGCCTAAACAAAGGGATCAGAAGGCACCTACCCGGCTGGCGGCGTAAAACCTCCAACTAAGAGAGGCTAGCGCCGTGCGGGCGACTCGGGCGGCCACCCCAACCCCAGGCTAGCGCCGCCGCCGGCCACCCACCCCTCTCTGCCGCTGCCGGAGGACGTCACGGGGCAAAGCCGCGCGGCTGACGGCGGCGGCAGGGATCATTTCTCGTGTCTTCGGGCGGCTCTCGGGCACGGGCGGGGGTCACTTGTTGGCCGGCGCGTCGATCTGCGAGCGGGAACTGGTCCCAATGGCTTCCGGCTTCAGCGGCGGCGTCGTGGTGCTTCGCGTGCGGGCGCGGAGCTGCGAGTAGGTGGCTTTGGGCAGAGGCTTGGGGCTCGGGGCCTCGCGCACGTGGGGCGCGGCGATGCTCGCTGGCTCGGCGGCGGCGTCCCGTGGCTGGCGGCGCTGGTGTGGAGGCCTGGGCGCGCGCGGCTGGCCGGGTGACGCGCCGTGCGCGGCCGGTGCAGTCCCTGCTGCCCCGTGTTGCCCCAGATCTGGCAGGCGGCGGCGTTTCTCGTGCATCCCTCCCCTCGTTCCCGTCTGTGCGGTGCTGGTCCTAATGGCAAGATCTTGTTCTGGCTGGTCCAGCTTATACGCGGGGTGGGGGGGGGGGGGGGGGGGGGGGTGGAGGGAGTCCTAGGATCCACGGCAACGGTGCTCTGCCCCGTTTTCGTCGTAAGTTGGGGGTGCTCTTCTCCCCTCTCGTGGCCTGCGACCGCGGCCGGAGGTGTGCCAGGGCTTGGATCTTGAGGTGATTTGGTCGTGTTTGGCTCCTGGAGAAATCCTTGCAAAAACTGTTGTTGATGCCGGTGACATCCTTGGGGGCGTTGCTGAGGAGTCCAGTTCACCCAAATCCCTCAAGAGTGTCTCCGGGCGTAAGCCCAAGATCTTGTTTTGCTAGATCGGACGACGGCAGCGTCATATTCGTCGCTACCTTCATGGAGGCGTCGTCTTGGAGACCATGGCTGTTGATGGTAACCGACGGCTTGCGTGGGTGGCGGTTGTCGGTGGAGTGTGGTTGATGTTGATGGTGTTGCGGCCGGCTTGGGGGTCGACGGTGGATCTGTGCTCTTCTTCGGCGATGTTCGTGCTCAAGTTCTTCTTGGTGTGTCTCTGCTAGGCGGTGCCCTGTGATTTTGCCGGTGGCACACAGGTGCCGTGGCGTTGTCTCGGCCTCGCGTGTCCTATCGAATGTACCCCCGACACAGGTGGTGTTGTGGCGTTGTGCAGTCTCTGATGCGCGGTGCCTTTCGATTACGTCGATGATGCAGTGCCGTGGTTTGGTCTGCTTGGCGATGCCCCTCGACGACGCCGGTGACACACAGGTGGCGTGGCATCGTCTCGGCCTCGCGTCACCCTTCGAATGTGCCCCGTGATGCAGGTGGTGTCGCGGCGTTGTGCAGTCTCGGTTGCGTGGAGCTTTTCGATTACATCGACGGTGCAGTGCCTTGGTTTAGTCTCGGCTGGCCGATGCCGTTCGATTACACCGGCGGTGCTCTTTGTTGTGTTGTGTTGTGTTTTCCCTTCTTGTTCCCCCCTGCTGTGTGTGACGTCTTGTGTTTCGTCGGTGTGTTATGTTGTTTTATTTTATCTCTCCTCCCATGTATCCCCTGTAACTCTGGTTCACTTGAGCCCATCTTGCGAGGCTGCAAAGCCTTATAGGCAAATGAATACAATGCAGGTGGGGGAGTTATCTCCCTCTCCGATGAAAATTCAAAAAAAAAACCTCCAGCTAAAATCCTACCGCCACCAAAACGAAGAGAACTCGCCTAAGCTGCCTTTAGAGTTTTGACATGCACAAAACAATATCACGTCGGAAGGTGGTGGCCCAAAGAGCCACGCTAGTCTCAACACCGCCCAAACAAAAACCCAACAGCGAAATAAAACTATGGAACTAAGGGAAACAAAGAGACGAACAAACGGCGAAAAAAGGCAGGGCACACTCGTGGTGACTCCTGGCCACGGCTGTGACGGCCAGTGGCGATGCCTCGTGTGATAAGTAGCAACGGCAAATGAAGGGAGAGAGAAGGGGAGAAGGGGAATGTGGGGCAGCTGCCATGTTTGCCCACGGTCACAACGACCGACATCACGTCGTTGGGACCAGACTTGGCACCACAATAGCACCACCCATGGCCAACAACATCTAGCCGTTCCAGCCCTCGGAGGAGCCAACTTGGGGCCGCAGCTCCCACGCCGATAAACTCGGGCATATGAATAGCCGGGGCAGGGGAAGCAGGAGACTATCTGGCAATAGAGAGAGGAAGAAAGGGGATACAGATCACAACGACGAATGAATGGCTGGACGTGCCCCATTAAGTTGCGCACAGAAGCAGCGCCATCGACCGTTGTGCACCACACGATGTCGTATACCCGCCCATAACTAACGTGTGGACACACATATGGCGACGCAGTGACCAGCACAAAAGCAGCCGTGTTCGCACTGGTGCCATTGAGAAGCCACCCAGCGCCACAGCCACGACGCACTCCACCGGTGGCGGCAACACAACACAGTGCCAGGGGCGGAGCCAGAAAATTTAGCCAATGGGTTCATTCACGAATCATCGGGATTCACATGATTCAGTATGAATTTTTGGGTATGAATTAACTAAGTGTAATGTCCAAATTCACACCGCATTACAATAAAAGTATAGCACTAAAAAGGCAGCATAATCAATAAAAATATTTTATCGCTTACCACATATAGTCGTTACATTAAAAACTGAAAGCACAATACATACTGGTTGGATGAATTTAAATAGAACAGTACCAACATAACTTCACAGCTTCATGTACAACTTCTCACATTCCTGAAAAAATTGAAAATATAAATTACTTTGACAAGTTCAAAATAAGTTTCATCTGTCAAAGTTAGTTGGTGGCCACAAAGGTCCATTGGTTAAATATCTTTGTCTATCTCGCCTTGCTTCTTAGAATTTCTTGTGTGGTCTGAAATTTTCTGCTGATCAACACACATATCATAAGACAGATCATCTAACTTAACTTTTATCTGCATAAATGCTTTGAAAGCCTAGTTGCGTCAACAACAATTTGATGTACCTTGCTTACATCTAGGAATCGCCTGGAAGTGGTTGCACCATTTTCTGAATCCGGTGATCTATTTTGCTTTGATGATATTCTCCTAATGCCTAGATCAATCAAGGTCGATGATATTTTTTTAAAGAAATTAGGGCAATGGGCGTTATCACGCTAGGCTAGATTGGACATGCGTAAGAGGAAGATTTGATGATTGATCTCATATGGCTTGAATTTGGATTGGGATGTGCCCCTGCGCGCGGGCTTGCCATGGCGACCGAGCGATGTGGATATCACGGCTGGGAGTTGCCGAGTTGGGAGGCACTTAAGTCGATTTAGGTGGAGCCAGGGAGCGTACATCTCTGAGATTGGGAAGCGATCAGTCGAGTCAATCCGGGCTACTCGTGTGGGCTTTTAGTCGGGCCAGTTACGGTAAAGCATTTTAAATGGACCAAAAGGCTTCTCGCTTGGGTTTTGTAGTTTTGATGGGTGCAGCCTTGATATTTTACTGGGTTCATACCCAAAAACTACAAACGTACTGTACATGGCAGGGAAATTCGTTGGGTTCAACTGAACCCAACGGCTGTACTCTAGCTCCGCCCCTGCACAGTGCCCCCAGGCCACCACCACGCTACAACCCACAACGAAGCACTTGGGCCCCATCGCCAGCGTAACGAGAGCTCAAACGGTAGCCACCGAAGTGGGTGGGGCCGAAGGGCAGCCTACCCGCATGACACATGTGTGACACTCTAACTATCTCTACTATTAAAGAAGAGTTGGTTTCGTCGCCTACCCTCCTTCGGTCCTTCCTAGTTTTTTTCTCCCCACGTTCCCCTTCCTCTTTGGTTTCCTGTTGGGTTTTTTGGTGACCCCAACCGATGCCACACAAAATAAAAACCAACTTAAATATAGTAACATGGAATAATCTAAACTAAACCGATACTTCCGAAAACCACATCTTGCATTAACTCAATTAAATTAAATCAATCTTACCAAAATCTGAATTAAATCAAAACATTCCTTGCCTTCCCCTACCCATACTCAAATCAAATTAAATGTTACCAAAATCTAGAATTTGGTGGATGTAAGGTATATATCGAACAAGATTGATGCTGAACCACTAGAATATGTATACCCCCGTTGCAACTCATGGGCTGCTTGCTACTAATGTATAATGGTTCACCCGCAGTATCACACCCGGTCCACGTGTCGGCCGATGAGTGCACCTGGTGACCCCAGAATTAATGAGAAGAATATAGGCATACATCCTTTTATATAGTACTTATTACAATCTATATTTATTCGTGTATAGAAGCCTATAGGTCTTTCACACATCTGGACATAGATGTAAAGTTTGTATTGAAGTACTAACATCTTGGGAGCAGCTACTAAATCTCGTCAAAACTTGGAATCAAAAGCCGGCAAAAATGGTGATGCAGACATGAACATGTATTCCTAAGCGAAAACAACAAAAGACAACGATTGCACAGCAGACTAGTTAGTTAATGTGACTCGGATTAATAAACAATCCAATGTACAGGCACATACCCTGGACTAGCCACACGGAAGCTTCGAGAAAAGAACAAAAGCAGACATGGCACAGCAGACTAGTTTATGTGACAGAGATTAAACAATCCAAAATATGGGCGCATACCTTAAGACAGTTAGACCAGCCAGACGGAAGCTTCAGTTAACCTCAGGCTTGTGTTTGCAACGAGTTGTGGCCTGTGAAACCCGCGTTGTTGGTAGACATGACATGCTTACAAGTATACCATTGTTAGATCTATTCCTTTCTTGTAGGAGAGAAGGCGTAAAGAAGCACTAGATCTCTGACGATAGTATTGTCCTTTGGATTGGTACATTTCCTGCAAGGAGAGCAAATAGCAAAGAGAGATGCTTTTCTTGCATACAGCATCCAATCATTATTCATCAAAAGTGAAGAGTGGCAGTAGAATTGTTACAAGGGAGATGCATATGTGTGGTGGAGCCGAGTGGTTGCTTTGAGCTGGCTCTGTGCCGGTAGATGCGTACAACTTGTCCTAATTCCTATTCCTAAATGATGCTTCTTAGCGCTTAATAACAGATATGGCCTCTCCCAAAACTTTTTTGCAGACACCGTCCGACTTTGGCTGTCGGCAAGGTTGCACCTTCTCAAAGAAGATTGTCACGACATCTTCGGTGGCGTGTCTTCAGGTTGGCGCCACTGCTTAGGGATATCATTTTGTCAATATAGAAACGCGATGTGAGCTAGCTACGGTCGCTCCAGGCCATGTGAGGAGTACGTTTGGTTCAGTACGTACGTAGTTTAGGAGTCGCAACAAATGTACTTTCTATCCTATCCATCAATAGAATGATATGCAATTTGCGTATTCACGGAAAAAATATCGATAACGCTTCGATCCAGAGTGGTCATCTTGGACCCGGCACCTGCTTCTGCAGTTCTTCTCAACGGCAGTGATCCATTCGTGGTCGCTACTCACTCCGATGGAGGCCAGGGAGCATGTGGTTACTGGATCTTTCCGCTGGGAGATGGTAGCTCAAGATATCTTCAATCGGTTTGGATGGCGGTCATGTAATAGGATAGGCAATTAGTTTACCTATCTATTTTTAGCCAGCCGGTTGTGGCGTCTTTTCGTGGCTAGTTTGTGTTTCTTGCCCTTTTTGGCTCTGTGTGAGCTTTCTTTGCTTTTTTTTTTTACTTTTGAAGACCTTGGAACCATGTTGGCACTGCTTTATTTGGTTAATAAGATGGCCGTATGCATCACTCTGATGCAGAGGCCGGGGAGTCCCCCTTTTCGAAAAAAAAACGAAGACCGAACGAGGGTTTTGATTGAAATCCATCAATCAAAGGTACATGCATGCCCAAGTCGTTCCTCCTCCTCCAAGAAAGAAAGCTAGGGTTTTTGCCTCTCGCCGGCGCCGCCGCAGGTCCGCCTCGTCTCCGGTGGCCCTAGGACCATGGAGGCGCGGTGGATCCTGCCAAGGGCCGGCGGGAGGGCTCCGTTTTCAGTCGTTTTTTCCTGTCTTATTAGGGTTTGTGTCCTGCTCAGGAAGGCGAGACGGTGGCGGCTCCCTGAAGATGGAATAAAGGTCTCCCCGCCTAGCCCCCGTTTCGGCGGTGCATCTAGCATCGTTGGTGGGCGTGTGGAGGTGTGTCTCCGGCAGATTTATCTTTGGTTGATTTGCTCGGATCTCGTCGTTGTTCTTCTACGTTCGTGTGTCTTCGGGTTGAATCCTTCCAACCTACGTTATTCTTCATCGGCGGCGGTTGCTGTTCTGGTGCGCTGGTCCTATGGGGCCTTAGCACGACGACTTCCCGACTGTCTACTACAACAAGTTGTGCCCGACTTCGGTGATGGAGGGGTGATGACGGCGGCGCGTCTTCGGCTCGCTTCAGTGCTTGTAGTCGTCGCTAGGTGGTCTACGGATCTGGATGTAATTTTATTTCTGGTGTTCGTTGTACTGCTATGATTGAAGATGAATTGATTGGAAGTTTTTTTCGCTAAAAAAAGGGTACATGCATGCATGTATGCATGGTGTGCTTGGTTTCTGCTTGGACGGTGGCGGAGCATCTTGATTTAAGTAGGTTTAGTCATGTGGGCATCCGACACAACATTAAGTTGTAAAATTGACATGAAGTAGATATAATACGTACGGATGGAGTACTTGCTATATTAAACATGCATGCATGTGCATCAGACCCAATCAATCTCAAACACATTACTGCTCACTCCAATTCGGCTTCCTCCATATAATAAGAGCATCTACAGTACATCCGGACGACCGGAAACCTCCATATACTCCCGAGCGGCCGCTCGGTCAGCGACCGGTCAAAAAAACCCGATCCGCACAGGATCCTCATATCGGCCCTATACGCTCAGACTGACCGGCACCCCTTATATCCAGACCAAATCTGATGCGGATATGGAGAGGCCTAGGCGCGTCAATCACGTTCGATCCGGCCCACGCTGGACCACCCCCGACCCCAAACCTTAGCCGCTCCATTCCGGTGATCTCCAGCCTTCTCCGGCATGGCGGGCAGCGGATCTGAGTCCTCGGTCACCCGATTTGTGGACTGCAATCTTGTCCCATGCGGGACCGAGGAGGAGATGGCCGTCCGCATTGTGCTTCGCCGCTCCCAGGAGGAGACCGCTCGGACTCCATCCGGCCAAGAATTCATTGCGTCCACCCAAATGGCGCTTGGATCCGGCGAGAGGCGTGTCGCCGCTGCCTCGCCGGAGGCGGTGTGGTCCGTCTGGTGCCCCAACACCGTGGCGGTAGCGCAACCCCTTTGTTGGCGCGCCGAGTCGGCGGTACACGCCCGCACCGCGACGGAGGCTAATATGGTGCGCCGTGCCCGCCGTGCGAGGGTGAGGGCGCGCGAGGCCGCAGCAGCCCTCGCGGCAAAGGCCGGCGAGGCGGAGTCGCATGCCGCGGCGCCGACCGGCAACTCCTGGCGCCGCAACCGCGTCATGATGTACGTGTCAGGCTCCGACCACGACACTTCGACCGGCGACGTGCAGGGCACGGGCTCTGACGAGAAAGAGTAGGCACTACTAGGAAAAGGCCTACTAATGGCGCACTTGTTTTGGCTACTAATGGCGCACTACAGGTGCGCCATTAGTACCACGCCACTAGAATATTTTAGTAATGGCGGCGCACCACAGGTGCGCCATTAGTATCCCACAGGTGCGCCATTAGTATCTGGTATATACTAATGGCGCACCGCATGGAATTGCGCCATTAGTAACAATTTTTTTAACTTTTTTTGTCGTTTTTTCTTAATCCCAGGTCACTATTTCACATATGAGATATCCAACACATATATATATACAACAAGCATCCATATAACAATCATATCCAACACACAAGTTTCATCATATATACATACATAGCCAACACATAGTTCCATCGTTACATATTACAAAAGTTTCACATTGTTCATCCAACACCGTTATCCAACAATTCACAAAAGTTTCACATTGGTACAAAATAAAAACACAAATGGAAAAGAAGCACTCCATCCATGCAAGCTTCCGTGAATTAAATCAAATCTGCAAAATGATAAACAAGAAGTTAGAAGAAGAAGAAGAAGAAGAGAAGAAGAAGAAGAAGAAGAAGAAGACTAGAAGAATACTAGAAGAAGAAGAACACTAGAAGAATACTAGAAGAAGAATAAGAAGAAGAATAAGAAGAATAAGAAGAAGACTATAAGCTTATTATGTAAACTTTATCATTTTGTGCTAACATAAGTAATTTTGGAGCTAACCTATAGGAAACTAAGCATATAAGCTCTAAGTTAGCATATTAGAGCCAACTTAGGTAAAATGAAGCTAACCTATGTCATTTTGGAAAAGAAGAAGAATAAGAAAATGACTATAAGCTTATTATGTAAACTTGATCATTTTGTGCTAACATAAGTTATTTTGGAGCTAACCTATAGGAAACTAAGCATATAAGCTCTAAGTTAGTATATTAGAGCCAACTTAGGTAAAATGAAGCTAACATATGTCATTTTGGAAAATAAGAAGAATAAGAAGAAGACTATAAGCTTAGTATGTAAACTTGATCATTTTGTGCTAACATAAGTAATTTTGGAGCTAACCTATAGGAAACTAAGCATATTAGAGATAACATAGGTAACTAAGTATATATATATATATATATCATTTTGAAGATCTGACATACCTGACATAGTTCAGTTCTCATTGTTCTACTCCTTCTCCTTCCTCAGCCTGATGCGCCAAGAGCGGCGAGGCGGTGGAGGCAGCTGTGGTATGTAGTCTTCTATCACAATTATCGTGGTCATGTCACCCAGCTGTGGGATCGCCGGCACCACCACCGGTGCGTGGTCATTGTCAGGCACCACCACCATCGCGAGGCCACCTTCAGGCAGGACGGGCACGACCATCGTTAGGTCATCCTCACCCACCACCATCTCTTGCCCATGGTCAGCCACCACCATTTCTTGCCCATGGTCAGCCACCACCATCTCTTGCCCTTGGTCAGCCACCACCAGCGCTAGGTCATCCTAAGCCTGATGCCCATCGTCATCCTGCAACTCCTCATCCCCACTCTCTCCTCTTCTCCCCCACTCCAGTCCGGATCATCCTTCTTGTTGTCTTTGCTGCTGCCAGAATCGCTGCTGCTTTCGCTAAAGCCAGAATCGTTGTTGCTTTTGCTACAGCCATAATCGTTGCTGCTTTGGCTGTAGCTAGTGTCGCTGCTGCTGCTCCCATTGCCTGTCCAAATGCAACAATGACCGTTAACAATCGATGTGAGACAAAGCCAAATGTAGAGGAATAAGAAGAGGCAGAACGCACTGGCATCTTCGTGGTCAGTGTAGCGCATGCGACACATAGTCGCGTTGAAAACCTTCACGATGAGCATTGTGGCGTCATCGTCATACCTAAAGAGAAGAAATTACCCGGTCCGCAGGTCGTAGGCACTGTAGAACTTCTCCCAGCCATGGCACAGGTACATGTGGCCCTCCTCGATCACCAACTCCACGTCCCACAGCCTGCGAACCCCGCTGCCGGCCTGTCGGAGCTTCACATTATCTGGCGGATCTTCACCCGGCATGTTCATAAAAGTGTCAGGCAGCCTCTGCAATTTGGGACAAGGAGTGATGTAGGAAACAACAGAGTTATCATAATGAGATCGGTGAAGGAGAGATCTCTCATTTTATATACCTGCCTCGTGGCTGATACTGAAGTCCCAAGCATGATACTGAAGAACTCGAAAGCATCCAACTCGTACTCCGGTGAGGCAGAGCGTCGGTGGCTGCTTCCCCCCATCTCTGATATGCAGCAGAATAGACCAATTAGTACCCTTACAACATTATCATACTGTTGGGGAACGTAGCAGAAATTTAAAATTTTCTACGCAACACCAAGATCAATCTATGGAGTAATCTAGCAACGAAGGAAGGAGAGTGCATCTACATACCCTTGTAGATTGCTAAGAAGAAGCGTTCAAGTGAACGGGCTTGATGGAGTTGTACTCGTCGTGATCCAAATCACCGATGATCCTAGTGCCGAACGGACGGCACCTCCGCGTTCAACACACATGCAGCCCGGTGACGTCTCCCACGCCTTGATCCAGCAAGGGGGGAAGCAGAAGTTGGGAAAGACTCCGTCCAGCAGCAGCACGACGGCGTGGTGGTGGTGGAGGAGCGCGGAACTCTAGCAGGGCTTCGCCAAGCACTACGAGAGACGAGGAGGGAGAGAGGTAGGGCTGCGCCTTGGGAGAGTTCATCTCGTGTCTTGGGCAGCCCCAAAACCTCCACTATATATAGGGGCAGGGGGAGGGGAAGGCGCCCTAGGGTTTCCCCTAGGGGGGGCGGGGGCCAGGGCAGATGGGATCTCCCCCTTGGGTGACTTAGCCCCCAAGCCAGGAGGTGGGAACCCTAGGTGGGGTGCCCCAAACCCCCTGGTCACGTGGAAATTGGTGAGGGGGGCGCACAGCCCCTTAGTGGGCTGGTTTGCCCCCTTCCCTTGGCCCATGAAGCCCCCCAACACTTGCCGGGCCTCCCGAAACACCTTTCCGTCATGCTGGTCATCACCCGGTACCTCCGGAACACTCCCGGACTCCAAAACCCTTCGTCCAATATATCAATCTTTACCTCCGGACCATTCCGGAACTCCTCGTAACATCCAGGATCTCATCCAGGACTCGGAACAACATTCGGTAACCGCGTACATACTTTCCCTATAACCCTAGCGTCATCGAACCTTAAGTGTGTAGACCCTACGGGTTTGGGAATCATGCAGACATGACCGAGACATCTCTCTGGTCAATAACCAACAGCGGGATCTGGATACCCATGTTGGCTCCCACATGTTCCATGATGATCTCATTGGATGAACCACGATGTCAAGGATTCAGTCAATCCCGTATACAATTCCCTTTGTCCAACGGTATTGTACTTGCCCGAGATTCGATCGTCGCTATCCGATACCTTGTTCAATCTCGTTACCGGCAAGTCTCTTTACTCGTTCCGTAACACATCATCCCGTGATCAACTCCTTGGTCACATTGCGCATATGATGATGTCCTACCGAGTGGGCCCAGAGATAGCTCTGCGTCACACGGAGTGACAAATCCCAGTCTCGATTCGTGCCAACCCAACAAACACTTTTGGAGATACCCATAGTGTACCTTTATAGCCACCCAGTTACGTTGTGACGTTTGGCACACCCAAAGCATTCCTACGGTATCTGGGAGTTGCACAATCTCATGGTCTAAGGAAATGATACTTGACTTAGAAAAGCTTTAGCATACGAACTACACGATCTTTGTGCTAGGCTTAGGATTGGGTCTTGTCCATCACATGATTCTCCTAATGATGTGATCCCGTTATCAACGACATCCAGTGTCCATGGTCAGGAAACCGTAACCATCTATTGATCAACGAGCTAGTCAACTAGAGGCTTACTAGGGACATGGTGTTGTCTATGTATCCACACATGTATCTGAGTTTCCTATCAATACAATTATAGCATGGATAATAAACGATTATCATGAACAAGGAAATATAATAATAACTAATTTGTTATTGCCTCTAGAGCATATTTCCAACAGTCTCCCACTTGCACTAGAGTCAATAATCTAGTTCACATCGCCATGTGATTAACACTCACAGGTCACATCGCCATGTGACCAACATCCAAAGAGTTTACTAGAGTCAATAATCTAGTTCACATCACTATGTGATTAACACCCAATGAGTTCTGGGTTTGATCATGTTGCTTGTGAGAGAGGTTTTAGTCAACGGGTCTGCAACATTCAGATCCGTATGTACTTCGCAAATCTCTACGCTATATTTGGAGCCATTTCAAATAACTGTTCTACTTGGAGCTATTCTAAATTATTGCTCCATTATACGTATCCGGTATCTCTACTCAGAGCTATCCAGATAGGTGTTAAGCTTGCATCGACGTAACTCTTTATGTCAAACTCTTTATCACCTCCATAACCGAGAAACATATCCTTATTCCTCTAAGGATAATTTTGACCGCTATCTGGTGATCTACTCCTAGATTACCTTTGTACCCTCTTGCCAGACATGTGGCAAGGCACACATCAGGTGCGGTACTCAGCATGGCATACCGTATAGAGCCTATGACAAAAGCATAGGGGACGACTTTCGTCCTTCCTCTTTCTTCTGCCATGGTCGAGCTTTAAGTCTTAACTTCATACCTTACAACTCAGGCAAGAACTCCTTCTTTGACTGATCCATCTTGAACTCCTTCAAGATCATTTCAAGGTATGTGCTCATTTGAAAGTACCATTAAGCGTTTTCATCTTATCCTTATAGATCTTGATGCTCAATGTTCAATTAGCTTAATCCAGGTTTTCCATTGAAAAACACCTTTCAAATAACCCTGTATGCTTCCCAGAAATTCCACATCATTTCGGCTCAACAATATGTCATCCACATATACTTATCAGAAATGTCGTAGTGCTCCCACTCACTTTATTTGGAAATACAAGTTTCTCATAAACTTTGTATAAATCCAAAATCTTTGATCATCTCATCAAAGTGTACATTCCAACTCCGAGATGCTTACTCTTGTCCATGGAAGGATCGCTGGAGCTAGCATACCTTTTAGCATCTTTAGGATAGACAAAACCTTTCTGATTGTATCACATACAACCTTTCCTTACGAAAACTGGTAAGGAAACTTGTTTTGACATCCATCTGCCAGATTTCATAAATGCAGCTTATGCTAACATGATTCCGACGGACTTAAGCATCGCTACGGGTGAGAAAATCTCATCGTAGTCAACTACTTGAACTTGTGAAAAACTCTTCGCCACAAGTCGAGCTTCATAGACAGTGACATTACCGTCCACATCCGTCTTCTTCTTAAAATCCACATGTACCTAACAGCCTTACGACCATCAAGTAGTTCTTCCAAAGTCTACACTCTGTTTTCATACATGGATCCTTTCTCGGATTTTATGGCCTCGAGCCAATATTCGGAATCCGGGCCCACCATCGCTTCTCCATAGCTCATAGGTTCATCGTTGTCCAACAACGTGACCTTTAAGACAGGGTTACCACTTAGAAGTTGTACACACCCTTGTCAACCTATGAGGTTCGATAGTAACTCGATCTGAAGCTCCATGATCATCATCATTAGCTTTCTCTTCAACTGAGGCAGGTGCCACAGAAACATTTTTCCTGTGCTGCGCTACTCTCTGGTTGAAGTAAAGGTTCAACAACCTTATCAAGTTCTATCTTCCTCCCACTCAATTCTTTCGAGAGAAACTTTTCCTCGAGAAAGGACCCGATTCAAGAAACAATCCCTATTGCTTTCGGATCTGAGACAGGAGGTATACCCAACTGTTTTGGGTGTCCTATGAAGATGCATTTATCCGCTTTGGGTTCGAGCTTATCAGCCTGAAACGTTTTCACATAAGCGTCGCAGCCCCAAACTCTTAAGAAATGACATCTTAGGTTTCTCTAAACCATAGTTCATACGGTGTCATCTCATCGGAATTACGTGGTGCCCTATTAAAGTGAATGTGGTTGTCTCTAATGCCTAACCCATAAACTATCGTGGTAATTCGATAAGAGACATCATGGTATGCATCATATCCAATAGGGTGCAGTTATGATGTTCGGACACACCATCATACTATGGTGTTCCAGGCTGTATCAGTTGTGAAACTATTTCCACAATGTCTTAATTCTGTGCCAAACTCGCAATTCAGATATTCATCTCTATGATCATATCATAGATATTTCATCCTCTTGTCATGACGATCTTTCAACTTCACCCTGAAATTACTTGAACCTTTCAATATTTCAGACTCGTGATTCATCAAGTAAATATACTTAGCATCTACCAAATCATCTGTGAAGTAAGAATATAATGATATCCACTCCATGCCTCAGCACTCATTGGACTGCACACATCAAGATGTATTACTTCCAACAAGTTGCTTTCTTGTTCCATCTTACTGAAAACGAGGCCTTTCAGTCATCTTGCTCATGTGGTATGATTTGCATGTCTCAAGCGATTCAAAATCAAGTGAGTCCAAAGATCCATCAACATGGAGCTTTTTCATGCGTTTTATACCAATATGACTCAAATTGCAGTGCCACAAGTATGTGAGAATATCATTACTATCTTATATCGTTTGGCTTGAACATGTGTATCACTACGATCGGGATTCAATAAACCATTCATTTTAGGTGCAAGACCATTGAAGGTATTATTCAAATAAACAGAGTAACCATTATTCTCCTTAAATGAATAACCGTATTGCGATAAACATAATCAAATCATGTCTACGCTCAACGCAAACACCAAACAACAATTATTTAGGTTTAACACCAATCCCGATGGTAGACGGAGCGTGCGATGTTTGATCACATCAACCTTGGAAACTCTTCCAACACATATCATCGTCTCACCTTTGGCTAGTCTCCGTTTATTCTGTAGCCTTTTATTTCGAGTTACTAACACTTAGCAACCGAACCGGTATCTAATAACCTGCTGCTACTAGGAGTACTAGTAAAGTACACATTTAATATAATGTATGTCCAATACATACTTCTGTCAACCTTGCCAGCCTTCTCATCTATCAAGTATCTAGGGTGGTTCCGCTTCAGTGACCGTTCCCCTTATTAGAGAAGCACTTAGTCTTGGGCTTGGGTTCAACTTTGGGTTTCTTTACTAGAGCAGCAACTGATTTGTTGTTTCATGAAGTATCCCTTTCTTGCCCTTGCCCTTCTTGAAACTTAGTGGTTCTACTAACCATCAACAATTGATGCTCCCTTTTGATTTCTACTTTCGCGGTGTCGCGAATAGCTCAAGGATCATATCTATCCCTGATATGTTATAGTTCATCACGAAGCTCTAGTAGCTTGGTGGCAGTGACTTTGGAGAACCATCACTATCTCATCTGGAAGATTAACTCCCTCTCGATTCAAGCGATTGTAGCACTCATACAATCTGAGCACATGCTCAACGATTGAGCTTTTCTCCTTAGTTTGCAGGCTTAGGAAACTTGTCAGAGGTCTCATACCTCTTGACGCGGGCACTATCCTGAAATCCCAATTTCAGTCCTTGGAACATCTCATATGTTCTGCGATGTTTCAAAAACGTCTTTGGTGCCTCAATTCTAAACCATTTAGCATTACGCATTGAACTATCATGTAGTCATCAAAACGTGTATGTCAGATGTTCGCAACATCCACAACCGACGCTTGAGGTTTAGCTCACTGCGCGGTGCATTAAGGACATAATCCTTCTGCGCAGCAATGAGGACAATCCTCAGTTTACGGATCCAGTCCACATAATTGCTACTATCAACTTTCAACTAAATTTTCTCTAGGAACGTATTTAAAACAGTAAAACTAAAGTCCTTTTGACTATGTTCATGATAATTGAGTTCATCTGATTATTTCATGAACTCCCACTCAGATAGACATCCCTCTAGTCATCTAAGTGATACAGGATCTGAATCAACTAGGCCGTGTCCGATCATCACGTGAGACGGACTAGTCATCATCGATGAACATCTCATGTTGATCGCATCTTCTATACGACTCATGTTCGACCTTTCGGTCCTCCGTGTTCCGAGGCCATGTCTGTACACGCTAGGCTCGTCAAGTCAACCTAAGTGTTTCGCATGTGTTCCGAGGCCATGTCTGTACATGCTAGGCTCGTCAACACCCGTTGTATTCGAACGTACGAATCTATCACACCCGATCATCACGTGGTGCTTCGAAACGACGAACCTTCGCAACGGTGCACAGTTAGGGAGAACACTTTCTTGAAATTTTAGGGAGGGGTCATCTTATTGAAGCTACCGTCGTTCTAAGCAAATAAGATGTAAAAACATGATAAACATCACATGCAATCAAATAGTGACATGATATGGCCATCATCACTTCGCTCCTTTTGATCTCCATCTTCGGGGCTCCATGATCACCATCGTCACCGGCATGACATCATGATCTCCATCATCGTGTCTTCATGAAGTTGTCTCGCAAACTATTACTTCTACTACTACAGCTAACGGTTAGCAATAAAGTAAAGTAATTACATGACGTTTATGTTGACACGCAGGTCATAAATAAATTAAGACAACTCCTATGGCTCCTGCCGGTTGTCATACTCATCGACATGCAAGTCGTGATTCCTATTACAAGAACATGATCATCTCATACATCACATATATCATTCATCACATCCTTTGGCCATATCACATCACAAAACACTTGCTGCAAAAACAAGTTAGACGTCCTCTAATTGTTGTTGCAAGTTTTTACGTGGCTGCTATAGGTTTCTAGCAAGAACGTTTCTTACCTACGCCAAAACTACAACGTGAATTGCCAATTTCTATTTACCCTTCATAAGGACCCTGTTCATCGAATCTGATCCGACTAAAGTGGGAGAGACAGACACCCGCCAGCCACCTTATGCAATAAGTGCATGTCAGTCGGTGGAACCGGTCTCACGTAAGCATACATGTAAGGTTGGTCCGGGCCACTTCATCCCACTATGCCGCCGAATCAAGATAAGACTAGTAACGGCAAGTAAATTGACAAAATCGACGCCCACAACTACTTTGTGTTCTACTCGTGCATAGAAACTACGCATAGACCTAGCTCATGATGCCACTGTTGGGGAACATAGCAGAAATTCAAAATTTTCTACGCAACACCAAGATCAATCTATGGAGTAATCTAGCAACGAAGGAAGGAGAGTGCATCTACATACCCTTGTAGATCGCTAAGCGGAAGCGTTCAAGTGAACGGGGTTGATGGAGTCGTACTCGTCGTGATCCAAATCACCGATGATCCTAGTGCCGAACGGACGGCACCTCCGCGTTCAACACACATGCAGCCCAGTGACGTCTCCCACGCCTTGATCCATCAAGGGGAGAAGGAGAGGTTGGGGAAGACTCCGTCTAGCAGCAGCACGACGGGGTGGTGGTGGTGGAGGAGCGCGGAACTCTAGCACGCTTCGCCAAGCACTACGAGAGACGAGGAGGGAGAGAGGTAGGGCTGCGCCTTGGGAGAGTTCATCTCGTGTCTTGGGCAGCCCCAAAACCTCCACTATATATAGGGGCAAGGGGGAGGGGAAGGCGCCCGAGGGTTTCCCCTAGGGGGGCGGCGGCTAGGGCAGATGGGATCTCCCCCTTGGGTGACTTGGCCCCCAAGCCAGGAGGTGGGAACCCTAGGTGGGGCGCCCCAAACCCCCTGGTCACGTGGGAATAGGTGAGGGGGGCGCACAGCCCCTTAGTGGGCTGGTTTCCCCCCTTCCCTTGGCCCATGAAGCCCCCCAACACTTGCCGGGGCTCCCGAAACACCTTTCGGTCATGCTGGTCATCACCCGGTACCTCCGGAACACTCCCGGACTTCAAAACCCTTCGTCCAATATATCAATCTTTACCTCCGGACCATTCCGGAACTCCTCGTAACGTCCGGGATCTCATCCGGGACTCCGAACAACATTCGGTAACCGCGTACATACTTTCCCTATAACCCTAGAGTCATCGAACCTTAAGTGTGTAGACCCTACGGGTTCGGGAATCATGCAGACATGAGCGAGACATCTCTCTAGTCAATAACCAATAGCGGGATCTGGATACCCATGTTGGCTTCCACATGTTCCACGATGATCTCATCGGATGAACCACGATGTCAAGGATTCAGTCAATCCCGTATACAATTCCCTTTGTCCAAAGGTATTGTACTTGCCCGAGATTCGATCGTCGGTATCCGATAGCTTGTTCAATCTCGTTACCAGCAAGTCTCTTTACTCGTTCCGTAACACATCATCCCGTGATCAACTCCTTGGTCACATTGCGCATATGATGATGTCCTACCGAGTGGGCCCAGAGATACCTCTCCGTCACACGGAGTGACAAATCCCAGTCTCGATTCGTGCCAACCCAACAGACACTTTCGGAGATACCCGTAGTGTACCTGTATAGCCACCCCGTTACGTTGTGACATTAGGCACACCCAAAGCATTCCTACGGTATCCGGGAGTTGCACAATCTCATGGTCTACGGAAATGATACTTGACATTAGAAAAGCTTTAGCATACGAACTACACGATCTTTGTGCTAGGCTTAGGATTGGGTCTTGTCCATCACATGATTCTCCTAATGATGTGATCCCGTGATCAACGACATCCAATGTCCATGGTCAGGAAACCGTAACCATCTATTGATCAACGAGCTAGTCAACTAGAGGCTTACTAGGGACATGGTGTTGTCTATGTATCCACACATGTATCCGAGTTTCCTATCAATACAATTATAGCATGGATAATAAACGATTATCATGAACAAGGAAATATAATAATAACTAATTTGTTATTGCCTCTAGAGCATATTTCCAACACATACAACATTATAGCAGCATAAATTTTAAGCAGAAGAAAATCAACTACACCAATGCACTTCCGAAGTTCCCGCTTCCCACCCATGATGTTGTTAAGTGAGGACTATTGCCAAATGCATTTTCGGTACGAAAATACATCACAGACCACTATGTTATTTAATATCATTCTTCTCGAAGACTAATGATTGTTACATCCTACTAAAATGATGTTTTGTCCTCAGAGATGTCTCGTTGCTTATGAGGAAGCAGCTAATAAACACTTGAAAAAAGCTCTCGTCCTCGAAGATGCAATATCTGATTTACCCAAGGTTGGCCCTGACAATTTCCTCCCCATGTTCAATTAATTCTAGAGTGCTGCTTGAGCCTTTTTTTATGTCTGTATGAATTATATTGCTTTCTACAGGTTCAGAACCATCAACCTTATGATGTCATGGAGTATGGCAGTGACCCCAAAACAAAGTTCCAACGCTACATCCGGCTCAGCAGTAAAGGTGTGAACTATTGAATGTGCAAGCTTAATGTCAGCAACTAGTTTCGTTATAATGATTTTTTTTCTCTGTTATGCCTTCTGTCTTTGCATATGCAGAGTTATGTTTTTTTGTATTTCAATCATGTGGGTGGGTTTAATGATGTCAAAACCTTGCCGTAGTTTCCACTGTTTAATGTTTTGTATGATTTCTTGGTTATATTACCGTTCTGAGTTATGTTGTTCTGTTATTTTATTTGAAGACATGAAGGGTTACTTATTTGAAGATGCTACTCCTAAGAAAGGTCAACTTTTCGATCATCAGCCTCTACAATTAAACAATGATGCATTCTTCCTTTTGCTTTCCATCTTCTTCTTCTCCACCTCTCTTCTTTTCTTGTTCTCCTTTTTCTTTCTTCTCCTTCCTCCTCCTCCTCTTCTCCTTCTTCCTTTCTTGTTCTGTTTTTCAACTTTCTTCTTATTCTTCTTCCTTTTTTTTTCCTTTTTCCTCTTCTTCTACTTCTTCTTCTTTTTTTCAACTTTCTTCTTCTTCTAATTATCTAAACCTGAATCTAGCACTAACCTAAGCCAACCACTAACCTAAACCTATCAATAACCTAATTAAACTCAAACAGCAAAGAAAAATAGTAGAAAAAGACAAAAAAATGCTCACCTTGGCTCCGGGGGCAGGGGGTGGTGGTGGATGGCCGCGGTTAGGGCAGTGGCGGCGGGCCTGGCTCCGGGAGGGCGCGAGGCGGACGCAAGGGGCCCACGGCGAGCGTGGCTCCAGGGGTGGCGCGGGCGCAGGGGCGGCGGCGAGCCTGGCTCCGGGGGCGATGTGGGCGCAGGGGCCGACGGCAGGTGGTGGGGGCGGCGGGGCACCAAGGGGGGCGCCGTTCGGGCGACGGGGCGCCGGGGCGGTGGCGGGTGGCGGCGGCGGCGGCGGGTGGTTGGGACGGTAGGGCGACGGGGCAAGGGGAGGTGGGGCAAGGGGGCGGCGAGGGGAGGGGGGCGACGGGGCGAGGAGAGGTGGGGCTCAGCATTAGTAGCAAAAAAAAATTTAATTTTTTTTCAAACTAGTAATGGCGCATGGTGGATGTGGTGTGCCATGACTATGTCAACTAGTAATGGCGCACTATACCACGGTGCGCCATTAGTAACAAATTTTTTTATTTTTTTTTTAAAACTTCTAGTGGCGCACCACACACCAGATGCGCCATAAGTAATATATTACTAATGGCGCACCAACACATGGTGCGCCATTAGTATATAGTAATGGCGCACCACATGTCTGGTGCGCCATTAGTGGCCATATCATCTATAGCCCTTGTCATAGTAGTGAGGGCATGCGAGACGGCAGCGCCTCGAGTCCCATAAGCCGGTCCGTGTCCCATGTCCTACTCTACCTCGCCGGCAACCGCACCTCCACTCCGAGGAACTCAGCCAGCCACCGGACATGGAGACGGCTGTGGAGTCGGACGAGCACCGGCCAATATTTAAATTAGGTTTAACGTTGCACGTAATTGTATGAATTTGAGAATTCGTAATTGAGGTATCCTATTGTGGAAGAGGAAATTTAAGATGTGATCGGTAACTGTCCGCCGACACATCCGAGCACGTCCTTGGACGTTTGAGGGGCCGAATTTGATGTATGCAGCTGTAGATGCTCTAATGCTCGCAGATCGCGCTGCTCAGTCCGGTTGGGATTCCATTTCGAAGCTGCTTCGGTTCTCCAGACCAACTCGGTTAGATCGGTGATTTTTGCAATATTAATGGGGACGACGTGCGTGCGATCGTTCCGACGACGTGCGTGCCTCCACTTCAAACACACAATCGATGGTTCCACGGAAACAGCCACAAAACAACGTATGTGTGTCGGTGGCATTGGCGATCCTGACGACGCTCCCGACCGATCTCCTTCTAGAGATCTTGACGCGCACTGACCTTCTCACGGTCGTCTGTTGCGCCGCCGTTTGCATACACCTTCGTCGTGACATCCTTAGTCTGCCCTTCATCTGCCGCATCATCCAGAAAGTGGTTCCAAGCATCCTTGCCTACAGCACCTACAACGACCGGCACCTAAATCTGGTCCACCCGGTCATGCTCACTGTCGTGTTCTTCTGCCACAACCACCTCTCGCCCTACATGTCATACCGCGCCGCCAACCTCTTTAGCTGGTACTATCCGGGGACATACCATGGTGGCCTCGTCATCCTCTACCGCCAACACCTCAACACACGACTCAAGTCCAAGCGCTCCTCTGACCTCTGTGTGTATGATTCCATGACCGGCCACACATCTTCACTAGTAGAAAAAGGGTCAAACGTGAAGCACATTAGTGCCGGTTTGTATTTGAGCCGGCACTAATGTATACATTAGTGCCGGTTCCAAGGGCTAGCCGGGCCGTTTTCATTAGTACCGGTTCATGGAGAACCTTTAGCACCGGTTCGTGCCACGAACCGGTACTAATGAGAGTGCTGGCAGGATGTTGTCAGACTGGGGCCCCTCCAGCCCCTTTAGTACCGGCTCATGCCACGAACCGGTACTAAAGGTCGTCCTATATAAACCCTTCGTCCACCAGCACTCTGTTCTTCCCCCTTTCCCCTCTCCCTCTCCTCTGTTCTTCCCTTCTTCCTCTCGAGTTCATCACAAAATTTGCCCAAAATTTATCAAGATTTGAAGGCCCTCATCCACTCAAATGATCACAAAGGTTAGCAACTTTGTCCTTTCATCTCTCATTGCTAGATTAGCTCTTGCATTGGTTTATATAGTGATTAATTTGTGAGTTTAGTAATTTGGGAGGATATATATATATGTGCTAGTATTTGATTTATATGCAATTTGAGGTCAAAAATAACACTTAGTTTGCATATGTAGGTGTGGTTTACTTAGTGCCTTCTAAATCTCCATCGTAGCCACCGTCGATCGCCCGCACCGTCCCGTCGCCGGCACCACCTTGTGGTGAGCCTCTTGTTCATGAAATTTTATATACAAATAGATGTTTGTGTGATTTGGATATATAGTTACTCGTATAATTATCTTACCCGTACGTTGTTTGTTATACATATAGTGCCATGGTTTTGATATCCGTCCCCGTCGGCCCTAGTCCTTGTTATGATTCGGATGTGGTATGTATATTCTCTTTTAAAACTAGTTGCATTTCGTGTTTATGACAAATTATGCCCATCAAATTGACATAGAAATTTTTTCTAGGAGGTATGTGAACCGGAAATTCCAACCGACCCTATTGCCGAGAGGTTAAATTTAGTTGAAAGAGAAAACGAGTACTTGAAAGAAAAATTGAAAAGAATTGAGGGGGGAGAAGATGGAATTGGAGTTGCATGTTGCCGATGTCGTCGATGATCACAAGATCAAGATGGAGAAAATGCGCTTGAAGATTAGAAAGATTAGAAAATATGCCATCGATAGTGAGGCTTGGTATCATTATGCTGTTGGATCCATTGTTACCTTAGTTGCGATCTTGATCGTATTTGTTGTTGCATTTAAATGCTTTAGCTAGAGAGTTATTTATTTGTTGCATTTAAGTGTTGTATGAACTTTATGTATGAACTTGTATTAATTGTATGAACTTGTATTAATTTGGTCTATTCGGTGTTGTGTAATGAAGATGAGCCGGCAATGGATGTACGATAACCGATGCTCTCCCCAGTTCGTTGAGGGCGTGCATACTTTTCTGCTTGCGGCTGAGGCAAACAAGTGGGCGGATGGTTTTATGCCTTGTCCATGTGCTCGCTGTAAGAATGGTCACAATTACTCTACGTCAAGAACCATTCACGTCCACCTGTTTAAGTCCGGTTTCATGCCCCATTATAATGTTTGGACCAAGCACGGAGAAAGAGGGGTTATGATGGAAGACAATGAAGAAGAAGAGGACGACGACAGCTATCCTGGCCATGGGTTCCCTGAATACGATGATACAACAATGGGGGAAGAAGCTGAGCCGGTAATGCGGGAAGAAGCTGAGCCGGCAATGCGGGAAGAAGCTGAAGAAGAGGCATCAGATGAGCCCGTTGATGATCTAGGTCGGGCCATTGCCGATGCAAAGAGAAACTGCGCAAGTGATTTGGAGAAGAAGAAGTTGCAGCGCATGTTAGAGGATCACAAAAAATTGTTGTACCCGAATTGCGTAGGTGACAAGAAAAAGCTGGGCACCACACTGGAATTGCTGCAATGGAAGGGAGAGAATGGTGTATCTGAAAAGGGATTTGGAAAGTTGCTGGTAATGATAAAGGATATGCTTCCAAAGGACAACGAATTGCCCGAGAGTACGTACGAAGCAAAGAAGGCTGTCTGCCCTCTAGGGTTAGAGGTGCAGAAGATACATGCATGCCCTAATGATTGCATCCTCTACCGCGGTGAGTACGAGGATTTGAACGCTTGCCCGGTATGTGGTGCATTGCGCTATAAGATCTGCCGCGATGACCCTGGTGATGTCGAGGGCTGGCTCCCCAGGAAGAAGATTCCTGCCAAGGTGATGTGGTATGCTCCTATAATACCACGGTTGAAACGTTTGTTCCAAAACAAAGAGCATGCCAAGGCGATGCGATGGCACAGAGAAGGCCGTAAGGAAGACGGAAAGTTGAGAGTACCTGCTGACGGGTCGCAGTGGAGAAAAATCGAAAGAAAGTACGGGAAGGAGTTTGCAGATGACGCAAGGAGCGTATGGTTTGGTCTAAGCGCAGATGGCATTAATCCTTTTGGGGAGCAGAGCAGCAACCATAGCACCTGGCCTGTGACTCTATGTTTGTATAACCTTCCTCCTTGGTTGTGCATGAAGCGGAAGTTCATTATGATGCCAGTACTCATCCAAGGCCCTAAGCAACCCGGCAATGACATTGATGTGTACCTAAGGCCATTAGTTGAAGAACTCTTACAACTGTGGAATGGAACAGGTGTACGTGCGTGGGATGAGCACACGGGGGAAGAATTTGACCTAAAAGCGTTGCTGTTCGTGACCATCAATGATTGGCCTGCTCTCTGTAACCTTTCAGGATAGACAAACAAGGGATACCGCGCATGCACGCACTGTTTGGACGATACCGGCAGTATATATTTGGCTAATAAGAATGTGTACCTGTTCCGAATGACGCTGACGGACGCGCACCCATGTGGAAGAAGAAATCTATATTTTGGGACCTGCCCTATTGGAAAGACCTCGAGGTCTGCTCCGCAATCGACGTGATGCACGTGACGAAGAATCTTTGTGTGACCCTGCTTGGCTTCTTGGGCGTGTATGGGAAGACAAAAGATACACCTGAGGCACGGGAGGACCAGCAACGTATGCACGGAAAAGACGGCATACATCAGGGTCATGCAAGCTACGCTCTTACCAAAGAAGAGAAGGAAATCTTCTTTCAATGCCTGCTCAGTATTAAGGTACCGTCTGGCTTCTCGTCGAATATAAAGGGAATAATAAACATGGCAGAGAAAAAGTTCCAGAACCTAAAGTCTCATGACTGCCACGTGATTATGACGCAACTGCTTCCGGTTGCATTGAGGGGGCTTCTACCGGAAAACGTTCGATTAGCCATTGTGAAGCTATGTGCATTTCTCAATGCAATCTCTCAGAAGGTAATCGATCCAGAAATCATACCAAGGTTACAGATGATTTGGTGCAATGTCTTGTCAGTTTCGAGTTGGTGTTCCCACCATCCTTCTTCAACATCATGACGCACGTCCTAGTTCACCTATGCGAAGAGATTAACGTTTTGGGTCCTTTATTTCTACACAATATGTTCCCCTTTGAGAGGTTCATGGGAGTCTTAAAGAAATATGTTCATAACCGTGCTAGGCCAGAAGGAAGCATCTCCAAGGGCCGTCAAAATGAGGAGGTCATTGAGTTTTGTATTGACTTTATTCCTGACCTTAAGCCGATTGGTGTTCCTGAATCGCGACATAAGGGCAGACTGGATGGAAAAGGCACGCTAGGAGGGGAACAAATAATTTGTATGGACGGACATTCTCTCACTGAAGCACACTACACAGTTCTACAGAATTCTGCCTTGGTGGCTCCGTATATGGATGAACACAAGAATTTGCTATGCTCCAAACACCCGGAGCGGTCTGATGACTGGATTACACGTGAACAAACCAGGAGTTTCGTCAGCTGGTTGCAAGCACGTACCATGCATGACACCTCTATTGAAGATGACCTGTACTTGCTGTCCCAGTTACCATCTTCGAATATAATGACTTTCAAAGGGTACGAGATAGATGGTAATACATTTTACACGATCGCCCAAGATAAGAAGAGCACCAACCAAAACAGTGGTGTCCGCTTTGATGCAGAAACCAAGACGGGAAAGGAAACATATTATGGTTATATACAGGACATATGGGAACTTGACTATCGATGTGGTTTGAAGGTCCCTTTGTTTCGGTGCAAATGGGTCAATATGACACGAGGCGGGGTAACGAAAGACCCGCAGTACGGAATGACAACAGTGGATCTCAACAATCTTGCGTATGCAGACGAACCATTCGTCCTAGCCAATGATGTGGCACAGGTTTTCTATGTGAAGGACATGTCTACCAAGCCAAGAAAAAGAAAAGATAAGGAAGCGAATGCATCGTACGATGAGTCAAAGCGGCACATAGTTCTTTCTGGGAAGAGAAACATCGTGGGAGTGGATGACAAGACAGACAAGTCAGAAGATTATGAAAAGTTTGATGAAATTGCTCCATTCACAGTGAATATTGACCCGAGCATCCCGTTAAATGATGAAGATTTTCCATGGTTACGGTGCAAAGGGACACACGCGAAGAAAAAGTTTCACACCCAAAGATCTGGGATGTGATCGGCTTCACTAGCTATCATCACTTTCTTCTGTGTTTCACACCCAGAAGGGAATCTCTGTAATAGTTAGGGTAGTTAATTATGTGTTTTGGCATTTGAAACGCGAAGAAATTTTATGTGCAAACAAATTCTTTCATGCCTTTACTGATTTTTAAAGTTAAGTTATTCACAAACTAGTGATTCACACTAATTTCAAATAATTCAAAATTTAAACTATTCAAATTTGAAAACTACGGGCACTAACAGAAAATTTGTAATTTTTTGTACCTAAAGCAAAAATATTCACAAAGAAACTCTAAATACACAAAAAAAACAACTCAAAAATAAATAAAGCAAAAAAAATAAAAAAAGCCCGCCTACTAGGCTAGAGCGGCCTGCATACGACTAGAAACCCAACCCGTTGTTGGGCCAGGATGCAGGCCCGCAAAGGCCCGGTAGGCCCACGGGGCAGCACAGCACAGGTAGGCCCAGAAGGGCTGC
The DNA here is from genome assembly GCF_003073215.2 of Triticum urartu. NCBI lineage: Eukaryota > Viridiplantae > Streptophyta > Magnoliopsida > Poales > Poaceae > Triticum > Triticum urartu. Next base: position 718,479,886 of record NC_053028.1, read on the forward strand.
ATTTGAGAGGAGCTCGAAGGAGCAGCCGCAGCTGGGTTTATAAACCAGTGCGGCTGCCCTTCGCTAGGCGAGGTGGGACTAAACTTTGCGCCCCTCGCCTGGCAGCGTACCCCTCTTTAGTACCGGTTCGTGGCACCAACCGGTACTAAAGGGGGGCCTTTAGTACCCGTTGGAGCCAGGAACCGGTACTAAAGGGGGGTGCTTCCCGCCGCTTGGCCTGGCCAAAACAGGCCTTTAGTACCGGTTGGTGGCTCCAACCGGTACTAAAGGTGTCCCCTATATAAGAAACACTTCGAAAATTTTCAGTTTCTCATCTCCCACTTCTCTCTGCCGCCGCCCCGTCCCGCGCCGTCGCCGCCCCCGTCGCGCCGTCCCCGTCGACTCCGCGACGCCCCCGTCCTCGTCGCGTCGTCCCCGTCGACTCCGTGGCACCCCCGTCGCCGTCCCGGTCGCCGATCCCCTCGCTTCGCCGTCGCCGTCGCCTTTGGACGATCGACCTCGCCTCGCCGTCGCCGTCGCCTCGACCTTGCCCGCGCGCGCTGTGAGCCCCTCCCCCAGCCCCTCTCCTCCCTCCAATCGATCGTAGCGCACACCGGCACCGGCGCCGGCGCCGACCGTAGCGCACACACACGCGTGCGCGCACACACACACTACATGCATGCACACACACACACACTACACACACACACTAGACGCGCACACACACACAATTTTTCTGTTTTTAGCTTTTAGTTTTTTCTGTTTTTCTGTTTTTCATACAAAGTTTTAGATGAATTAATTAATTAGATTAGATTAATGTCAAATAGTATGTAGAAATGTTATTTATAATATATATAATGTCAAATGTTATAGAAATGTTAGTTATATAGAAATGTTAGAAATTTTGGAAATGTTAGTTTTAGCTAGCTAGATGAATTAGATTAATTTCAAATTGTTAGACGATGATTGATGTTTTTTAGTTTCTTATATTTTTAGTTATAAAATTTAGAATTTGCATATACGAAATCATCACAATCCATCATTTAAAAAATGTTACTTTACTTTTGCGGCATATAGTATTTTGTTGTCGACGATGCCCGACCCGCATCCTCGCCGTCGGCACGTCCGCGACGACGTCCTGCTTCAGAGGACCCATGTCCGGGACTGGGCTCCGCCGGGCTGGCACTGGGAGGTGCTACCTTCAGGGGTGCGACACTTGGTGAGGAACCCGGCCCCGGGTCCCGTCGTCGACCCTCATCTTCTTTGGTGGCATTCGCGTGGGCCACTTTCGGTGCGGAGGGAGCCGGCCCCGCCGGAGGTGGTACGTCGCCGTGTCAGGGAGGAGGACGAGCACGTCCATCGCTACATGGCTGCTATGGACGTCAGGTTCTCCAATACCTGGCAGGTTCTTTGGGGAGATCACCCGAGCTATGATCCAGTGATGGTTCCTTCACTTTGGTTGTCCACCGCCTAGATTATTCTCTAGTATTCGATCTTTATTAGCTAGCTAGCTAGCTAGTGATGTATTCGATATATAATATTCGAGATGATTTATTCGAGATTATATATATTATTTGAGACGATGTATTCGACGAGATTATATCTATTATTCGAGACGACGTATTCGAGATTAAATCTATTATTCGAGACGATGTATTCGAGATTATATCTATTATTCGAGACGATGTATTCGATATTATATCTATTATTCGAGATTATACTAAATTGTTTTATATTTCTTTTGGCATAGTTAAATAAAAGCTATGGCGGACAATACCGACAGAGAGAGAGAACAGACCATGTTCGATATCATACGCGGGCCAGATGATGATCAGAATGAAGAAGATTTTGACGCCTCCGAATTTCTAAACAGCACCGGAGAGGGTGATATGATATTCGATCGCGACGACCGAGAAGATGAAGTCATGAACTACGACGAAGAATATGTTGATCCTAAAACAACAAACACCGGCGAGGTATATATATTTATATAAGCAGGAATCTGGTGATCATCGCATGTTTTAAATGAGTTGAAGATATATTAACGAATCGATCTTTCTTCTTTCAGCCATTCGGATCGAGCACAAGGACGAAACGAGGCCCGAACAAAAAGTTGAAGGAGGGCGTAAAGTACAATATCGAGGCATTCAAACCTAATGGCGAACCATTAGCGCCTAAGAAGATTACGGACAAGTTCGTTCGTCAGTGCGGAGTTCTTGTGAAGGACCAACTCCCGATCTCCCTTCAAGAATGGAGAAAGCCAGCAAAGCCACGTCCAGATGTTACTTTTGTCGACGAGAATCAAAAAAACTGCTTTGGGATACTCTCATGGAACATTTCACCCTACCAGATAATATCACAGAAGCAGATGTGCGGAAAGTCAAGGACGCTGGTTTTAGGAAGATGGCAGTTGCATTCAAGAACCACAAGAGAATGACGTGGGAGAAGTACGTCAAGGGAGGAAGGAAGACTCCAGTATTCGAGGGGATACTAGAGAATCAAAGTGCTCATTGGGACGATTTCGTGAAATTCAAGAATTCAGAATTAGCTAAGGAACGGTCGAGAATAAACAAGGCCAATGCCGAAAAAAAGAATAAGTTCCATAAGTTGGGGCCAGGTGGCTACGCGGTGGCAATGCCTAAGTGGGATAAGTCTGAGAAAGAGATGGAGGATGCAAGTGTCACTCCGGTTAACAAGAGCTGCCCCCCAGGTGCAGGACTTGGTTCTATGCGCATGGGGGGGAGTTGGACCCGAAGACAGGCAATGTTTCAACGAAGGCATGTCTGAACGGAGCCGACGATACGCTACTTGTTGCAATAGAAGAGGCTCGATCGGGGGTGTTCCAGCCCAACGGAGAGAACGACGAGCTTACGCGTGCCCTGGGAAATCCTGAACACCCGGGAAGAACACGAGGCAAGGGCGCTATTCCGTGGTATGAGGGGTTTTCGGACTGGAACGCCGACTACAAAACCCGTGCGAGAAAGAAGATTGCGGAGGACAAGAAGAGGAAGATGGAGGAGGAGCAGATGAAGCGGGACTATGAACGCCTTCAAGGCCTAGAAGCAAGTCAAGCGGAATTGGCAGCTAAATTCCAGCGGCAGCAGGAGCAGATCGACTCACTTAGCCAGCAAAGGGGGTCTCAGCAGCTAGCGGATGATCCAGCATTGGATACCACCGCCCCATCCATGCCGAGAAGCAGCGTGGGTTCCACCCTGGGCGACGCAGTAGTGCTGGATAGATACCCCGTGGATGACATCACGGAGAACACTAACTGCGAGCTACACTTCAAAATGAAGAACATATCCATGAAGGTGGCGGACGCCGTTGCTTTTTCAAATTCCCCCGAGGCAACCTTCCATTGCAACCCGATTCCAGCGGGCTATGCTCGTGTCTTGGTTGATGAGGTGGTGGACCCATATTCGGAGCTACAGCTTGACATTCCTGGAGGTGACGACGAGCACACATTGGGAGAGGCCATACATCGTGTCATCCTATGGAGAAAGGATTGCATCATCTTTCGAAGGCCACCGACACCGCGTCACCCGACTCCTCGTCGAAGTCCGCCACCGAGTCAGCAGACTCCCGCTCCTCCAAGTCCACCAACGCGTGAGGCCACTCCTCCTCCTCCAAGTCCGGCAAAGTGTCCGGCCACTCCTCCTCCAAGTCCGACACAGCGTCAGACGTCCACTCCTCCTCCAAGTCCGGCACAGCTTCAGGCCACTCCTCCTCGTCCAACTCAGCCCCGTCAGCCGTCTCGGCCGCCTCAGCAATCGCAGAAGAGACACCGCGCAGCTATGGTGCGTAGCGGTACCAGTCGAGGTCATAGTACAGGAAGTACAGGCGGAGGCAAGCGATATAAATATGGTCCAAACCTCACTACTCCTCTTCCTGTGAGGGCTTACGACAGGACCGAGGAGCAAACCAATGCCATAGTGCAGGCAGAAGTCGACGCCCATTTTGGGCCGAAACCGCCACCGCCGCCAAGGGAGAAAGTGCCTGTGGAAGTAGTTGACCACTTCATTCGTATGGCTCAACCACCAGCTCCTAAGCCTGTTGACACAGACTATGAGCGGTACATCAGGAAGTTACATCGACAACGTCTACAGAAGGAGGCGAGCTCGAGCTCGAGCAAACAACAAGCAGCTGTCGAAAAATGCGGGAAAACCGTTGCCCAGATGGGAGAACAGGCAGCGCAATCGATCCTCCCGCTTGTTGTGCCGCCAGCAACACGTGACAGTACGCGCGCCCAATATTATTGTGGCCAAACAGTTTACGTTCCCGAGGTGGGCGATGTGGTAATAACCCAGGAGCATATAATGCAGGCTGAAGAACTCAAGATCACTGTTGGACAACTCCTCGAGATCGAGGACATGCCTGGGATTACAGAGGAGGAAATAAAACGGAAATATGTCCGGGGCCAACCTTTGGTCGAGCCAGAAGATGTCAAGAAGCTCCCAACGAGAATGTATGAATTGCATCAATGGTACATGGACATTATCAAGAGATCCGATCGAGAGTCCCTCATGGTGTATGTCAAGAAGGATCATTACTACCATGAGAAAGTTGTGGCCGTTGAATATTCTGAACTGTTTCAGTTATACAATCAAGACGCACTCGACAAATCTATCGTCAGTTGCTATTGTCTGTAAGTGATTTCTTTCTGTAATTTAAGTCTCAAGCTAGCTGTAGTGATCCTTTTGATCAATCATTACCTATAATTATCCTCACTATATTCTTTTCTATGGTATTATGCAGGATGAAGATGTATGAAATGAGAAAAGGTGGACGCTATGGCATTGAGTTCATTGACCCAAACACCGTTAATCAATACACATGAAAAATGAACAAGTATTATGAAAAGCAGGTAGATGACAACATGCTAGAGTTCTTGAAGCGCCTCAAATACAATGAAGATATACTACTTCCTTACAACTTCGAGTGAGTCACACTTTCTTGTACTACAAATTCTCTGTTTTTGCCTACTAGCTAGCTACATGTTTTTGCTTACATATGCCCGCTTAATTAAGACATGCAAACGTGTGTGCATGCAGATTTCACTGGATCTTGTGTATCATTAAAGTTGACGCCGGAACAGTTGAAATACTGGACTCGCTACTCAAAGCAAATGGTGACTACAACATCTTGTATGGGATAGTCAACAGGTAATTTCAATCATTATTAACTATATATCTCGGCCTATTTAGTTCGTCATTTCATGATATGAACTATTTAATAACCCCTTTATTCATTTTCTTTGTCGGCGGGCAGGGCTTGGGCAAGGTTCATCAGCGTCACGGAAGGCGAATGGAAACCACAGCTGAAATGGTTTCGATCCAAGGTAAGTAATTAAGTAGTACTAGCTAGCTAGCTAGCTACCATCTCTTTAATTATCATGCTTGATTAATTATTATCTGATCAAATTAAATTCCATTCTCGTAATAAAGGCCCTGAAGCAGGCGCAGGGGACTAATCTGTGTGCATACTATGTTTGCGAGAACATTCGCATGATGGCGTCCGAAAGGAGCAGATCTCAAAGACAGGAATGGGTACGCTTGTCAGAACACTATTCACAATTTTTACACCGTTATCGATATCTAGTCACACAACTAATACACATGCATATTGATCTCCTTCTTAACAGTTCAAAGAGGTGCGGGACAAGCTCCTAGAAACGGAGCGCGTAGAAGCACTTCAAGAGGAAATAGCGCGATTTTTGCTCGACCAGGTCATAAATCTGAAGGGAGAATACTATTACCCGCTACCGCCCCCATCGACCAGGTCATGAACCACTTCCAATTGTCATCGTGCTCCGAAGGCACCAATTAGGCTAATGCCACTGGCTCCGAAGGCAACATGCATATGTAGGAGAAATTGTATATAGCTATACATGTGTGTATGTGTAAATTAATATGGTGGTTTGTGAGACATTGATGATATATATATGATTGGTTCTACTAGAAATTCTATTTATATATATATATATATATATATATATATATATATATATATGCATAACGTGTACAATGTGTAGTACCGTACAATACCAACAAACGAAAAAAAATTAAAATGGAAAACACAAAATTAAATGAAAAAGAAATCATAAAACCAAAAAACCCCCCAAACATTTTAGTACCGATTGGTGTTACCAACCGGTACTAAAGGGCTCCCGGCCCCCGGAGCTGGCTCGTGCCACGTGGTTTCCCTTTAGCACCGGTTCGTGCTGAACCGGCCTTTAGTGCCGAAATTTTAGTGCTGGTTCCTAAACCGGCACTAAAGGGCCTTACGAACCGGTGCTATTGCCCGGTTCTGCACTAGTGCTTCCTCTCAAGATCGACAAGTATCTGGAGAACCAATCACAACTTGCAGGTATATGTCCTGCTCACCGTGGCAACGGGCATCGACTGCTCCTTCATGCTACTATTTGTTGATCTCTACGGATGGAGCATCAAAGTACAGGAAGCCACATCCTCCTTTGGTACCTGGGGGACCGTCACTACTCATGTGAGCTACCTTGATTTTCCATGGATGTTTATCTGGGAGAATACTGCCCCCGCCGTCCTCCGTGGCGGTGTCATACATTGGCTAGTGTTCAACGATAAGCAAATCCTCACCTACGACGTGTGCACGAGGACGCCTGGAATGGTGAAGCCCCCGCTTACCGACCACGAAGCAAACAAGCTCTACTTTGATAGAGTTGACCTTGTTGTATAGGTGTTCATCATGTTTATTTCGCCGCATGAGTTGAGTCATGCATATAGTTAGTATCTAGGAGCTGCAGTCAGGTAGAGCTTGAGTTGAACGTGCAGGAGGTGAGATGTCGAGGTGCTGTGCGATTTGGCGCAAGAGGAGATGCCATGGTACGTGAGCGTGGAGCCTGATGGTCTGTAGCACAAGTCTGGCCAAGTGATTCTGTTAAGTAGTGATAGATGCATGCGGTTGAGGTTGTTAGCTGCATGCACGTACTAGTATTTGGGATCCTAGAGAGATTCCAGGAGGAGGATAAGGTCATGGGTTGGTTCTGTTAGTACGTGAGAGTCTCCTGTACGTGGGCGTAGATGTAGGTAATTAGTTAGTCCATGCATTAGTTGAGTTAGTGGCCGCGTGTGGCTGCTGGGTCATGCCGAGAGGGCAGTGGCAAAATGTAGCCTTCATGGTAGCCAAGGGAGAGACACTTGGCAAAGCTATGTGTTCTTCCTGGTATATATGCGCGCGCGCGTGTGTTCTTGAGAGAGGAGAGAAACTGCAAGTGAGAGTTGTGTGCGAGGAAGAAGAAGCGGCGCTGCACGAGGAGGCGGCGCCAACATACTTGGCCATGTCTCTAGATTGGAACCTACTCAAACTGCTCGCAATAGAGGGGTTCAAGATATCAGTGTGGTTACAACTACCTACGGTTTCAGTAGATGGTGGTGGTGGTTCGTCACTGGGAAGTGTGGTCGACATTGAGGACAAACTGCGGTCAGTGTGCCTAGACAATCCTCACATCCGTGGCACTGATGTAGACATTGATTCGAGGTTTCCAGGAAGAGGAGCGGCGACATGCTGCTGCTGAAGGTACGCAAGAAAGATCACTGAAGTGTGCTCGTAGTTCTTGATTTGGAGATGAAGGAGATCCATGCGCAGAAGGAGGGTCCCTCGTTGTTGGAGATCGACCTACCATATGGCTTACAAACCATGAAAGTGTTCTCCTAGCTAGCTAGTAGGCCCAGTAAGTAGGGCACGATACAAATGGATTTTATATTTCAACCGGATATTATTTTGTTATCTCATAAGTCATGCCATTGCTTTTAGATTTTTTTATTAATGGATACACAGTTTACATCTCGCCTTGGATATCCATGTTGGTCTGCAACCCGACTTACCAGTACCCCACCCCGACCAAAGGGAAACTTCTTTAAAATCTCAGTTCTTTTTAAATTCCATACAAATTTGGAAATTTTGCATTTTTTTAGTTTCTCGTCTTATGATCTCCTTGTTAAACTGTATAGATATCCTATGTGGTTAGTATCTACGGTTGTAGTTCTCTCTTGTAACAACCTTGTACTTATCCCTTTATAAACCCTAGTGGCAGCCCTAGAGGCGCCCTATATATTGATCCTGAGACCACCGCATTAGGTGTGTCGATCCAATCTCTTATCTCTCTGTTTCACATGGTATCAGGCCATCCTGCATAACTGCTTGACGGGTTCTCCTTCTTCCGGCGCCATGACTTCCTGTTAGAATTAATCCGAGGCCACCGTCGATCTACCGATGACCAAGCAATCACACAAGCACGACACCGAGATTTGTTAACGAGGTTCACCGATATGGCTACATCCCCGGGGCATGACTATGGGCGCTCCTCCCCATGACACCGTCACAATACCGCACCCTGGCCGCCCGGGGGCCGGCACACGCTGCCGGCTCCCCCGCGTGCCCGTGCTATTATGTTGGCATAGGTTACATCGTGTGTCTACCCTTGATATATATGAGAGGCCTAGGATACAAGTGTCCTAATAGGCCACAACTCCTAGCCTGTCTACACACAGTTCCAAACCAAGTCCAACTGTAACCTACCTTATACAATAATATTCGACACAACTCTAACAAACTCCACCTTGGCGAATATTCTCCACCACCTTGAATTCGTCCGTGCGTCGAACCTCCATGTACATTGGATTTGAGATACGTCATGAGCACCGCTGCTACTCCCAGACTCCATGTGACTCCACCTGCAACTGTAGTCCCTTCTCGTCTTCTTCACAGTCAACCCTCGAGCAAAATTAAGTTCCTCATTACTCTACTTTGTGCTCCCAACTTCCGGAGAATCCGTTCAACATTATCACACACCGATCACTGTCTGCGTGAAAATGAACAACTCGCATATTGGACGCCACATATAAGAGTTCCCTGAACTCAACGTCACCGCTCTTTCTTAATTGCTTGTCTGAAACTTGAAGGAATTTCATCGTCGCCCTGTGTCACCCTGAGTCAAATTCGCAGTTGTCTCACCCTTTCTATACTTGTCATCCGCACTTTGTCATGTGCACTGAACACCACAGAATATACGGCCATGTACTCTCTCAGCCTTTGACAATTTCAGACTTTCCGCCACTTTCTCAGATTCTCCATGGTCAACTCCTGTCCATCAACCGACACCGATAGACCCAGTCACCAACTTGAATCTGGTACTCGTCAACACTGCTTCAGCACCCCTACACACTTTGTTTGATCACATGTCTAACCACCAGTGCCTTGGCCTGTCGCTGTGTCCCGTGCTTACCGCACGCCTCGCCGCTATCACCGCGTCGAGCCTCTGCTGTCCTGGTCGAATCTCTCGGGTAGCTAGCCCACACTGACTCAACCCCCACTGCAGAGAACCACCGATCATCACTGGTCGATGCCGAGTATAACGTCTCCATCAGACCATTGGGCCCCAGTCCGATCCACGTGTCTCTCGCTATCCCACTGAAATAGGCTTCGATTCTCCGATATCTTACACCGTAGCCCCTCCATCAGCACAGAGTGAAGTCTTCCGTCAAACTCTAGCTCCACCTTCAACATGACTCCATGTAGCTGCGCCATGCTACCCCGCGCCCTGTCGACTTCAAGCTCTCTCATATGTGCACCATCTTGAATCAACCCCACGCCATAGTCTGTCGAAGCCACACAAACCCTCAGGCATGCACCACGTGTTTCCACGCCCCAGAAGTCGGCCACCATCAACATCACGCTCCTATGTCGTCCTCGCTGAAATCACTGCCGTCTTCTGCTTTGACCGACATCCACGTCGATCCATCAGACTGTCCAGTCCGACCCAGCCGAAATTATCCGACTGCAACCATGCTTCATCCTGTGTCATGTCCGCCCGCACATCTCCATGCCTTGCTTAAGCCCTGTGTATGCATGATGCTGTCACGACGCACTCCAGACTCCTCCGAGCCTTATATGCATGTCTCCATCCTCGGTTTCCATTTGACTGCCCGCTGAACAACATCGCTGCCACACCACCATCTTTGACCAGTTTACCAAGCAAAGAACCCAAAAGAAGTCCCTGTAGTCTTGTGTACGTAGCAAAGTATTTCAATTAACTCAACTCCACGACCTAACACCTTTGACTCTCTTTTCTTGTTCTTTCTTTAATGCAGATCAACCTAGTAGTATAGCCAGCAACTTTCATGTCCAATACGCTGTGCAAATCCTCGAAACCGACCCTTTTTTTCCAACAAATCTCACACGCCATTGCTCCTGTCAGATCAATTTGCTCGCAGCCGGCTTCCCACATGGTGCCTTGCTTCACGCGGCTCCCAACAGACCAACTGGGCCACTGCCAATGCACGCCACGCCTGCCCGCCCGTGACTAGGCCACCCGTCCTTCAGTGTGTTTCGGCCACGCCCGCACCTGGACCGCGGTCTTTGCGCATGCTTGGGCATCCAGCGTTCGGCGCACACACCCTGGCAAGCGGGTCCTCGCGCGCCGCCAGCCACCGATCGCATCTCGTCGACACCAAGACGCCAAAAAATTCTGCTGCAGCACAATTCCGCCGAGATCCGCATCTAGCCTGCTGCCGCCACAATCGGATAAAAAAACAAACCAGACGGCATCGATCATCGATCAGCCGAACGAATCCCACGCTGACAACTCCCAATGGTTCCTCCGGTCGCTATCATCAACGTGAACAAAACCACGCCGCACCATCGATCTTCCTCGCAGTCGCCGATTGAACGACTGATTACTGCGTGACCGATTTGACGAGATATTCCGCTCTAAATCAACGAACGGCGACCTCCTCGTAACCTTGCTCATGATACCACTTGTTAGAATTAATCCGAGGCCACCGTCGATCTACCGAAGACCAAGCAATCACACAAGCACGACACCAAGATTTGTTAACGAGGTTCACCGATATGGCTACATTCCCGGGGCATGACTACGGGCGCTCCTCCCCATGACACCGTCACAATACCGCACTCTGGCCGCCCGGGTGCCGGCACACGCCGCCGGCTCCCCCGCGTGCGCGTGCTATTATGTTGGCATAGGTTACATCGTGTGTCTACCCCTGATATATATGAGAGGCCTAGGATACAAGTGTCCTATTAGGCCACAACTCCTACCCTGTCTACACACAGTTCAAAACCAAGTCCAACTGTAACCTACCTTATACAATAATATTCGACACAACTCTAACACTTCCTCGACCTTGGCCTCTCTGCCTATGCCAGCCGCGTTCTCGGCGCCGTCGTCTTTCGCTATTCCCCAACCCTCTGCTAGCCTCATTACTGCTAAGCTCACCTCCTCCAACTTCCTCCTCTGGAAAGCACAGATCCTCCCTCCCCTGCGCATCGCCAGTGTCACCGGCTATGTTGACGGCACTCTTCCCACTCCTCCTCGTCTCCTCCCAGCTAATGACAAGGGGGAGCACGCTCCCAATCCGGCGTATGACGCCTGGTTTCGTCAGGATCAAATCATCCTGAGCTACCTGCTCGCCTCGCTCACCGACGATGTGCTTCAACAGGTGCACCTCTTCGACACCTCCCGCGCCATCTGGGCGCACCTCGAGGAGATGTATGTTACCCACTGCGGCGCCAGCATGGTGCAGATCAAGCTGGACATGATGAATTTCCGCAAGGGCAACCTCTCCATGGTGGACTACTTCGCCAAGATCCGCTCCAACGCCGATCAACTCGCTGCTACTGGCCGTCCCATGCTAGAGGAGGACATCATCACCGCTGTCATCACCGGTCTCGACAGCGAGTACGAGCCCCCCATCACTGCCGTCACAACCTGCATCGACGTCATGACGCTAGGGGAACTCTACTCCCATGCCATCTCCTTCGAGCGCCGCCGCGAGTATCACGCGGCTCGTCTTCAACTCCATACGGGCGGCTCCTCCGCCAACTATGTCGCTCGCGACAAAAAAGGCAACACCAACAACCATGGCAAGGGCAACTACCGCGGCAAGGGTCGCGGCAACTCCAATGACTGTGGTGACTACAACAACAACAACTGCGGCAGGTATCGTGGTGACCGTGGCAGTGGTGGCAATCGCCAGAATGACAACTATGGTGGAAACCATGGTGGTGACCGCGGTGACCACGGTGGTGGCGGGATGCACGTGTTTAGTGCCAACTCTGTCGTGGCCCCGGGCAGTATGCCTGGGAGTGTGCTCAGCGCTACAACCACACCTTTCAACCTCAACACTCCAAGATGGCGGGTCTATCCGCTGCTTCACCACCATCCATCCTCGGCGATCCCACCTGGTTCACCGACGCGGGGGCCACCGATGACATCAGTCAGACCTGGACCGCCTCACCGTGAGGGAGAAGTATCCAGGAAGAGACAGCATCCATACTGCCGACGGATCAGGTTTGCACATAGCTCCTCATGGTCATGCTCTCCTACCCACACCCTCTGCCAACCTTAAACTCCGCAACATATTACATGTTCGCAATGCCGACAAGAACCTTCTTTCTGTTAATCGTCTTGCCATTGACAATCATGCTTATCTAAAATATTATCCCACTCATTTTCTTATGAAGGATTTGACCACCAAGAGGGTTCTTCTTCAAGGAAGATGTGAAAATGGGCTCTATCCCATTCGGCCTTCACGATCTCATGCCTTGTCTTCGGTTAGGCTCTCTACTGAAGATTGGAATGCTAGGCTCAACCACCCATCCACACAAGTTGTTCAGCATGTTCTGGCGTCCAATAAATTAGCGTCTTCGAGTCGGTCTTTGACCCATGTGTGTAATGCTTGTCAACAAGGCAAAGCACATCAGCTACCTTTCCCTAGATCTTCGAGTATTTCCTCTTTTCCTTTGGAACTTATTTTTTTGGATGTGTGGGGACCTGCCAAAACCTCCTCTGGTGGGTTCCAGTACTGTGTTTCCTTTATTGATGATTATAGTAAGTTTGTGTGGATTTATCTTCTCAAGAGAAAGTGTGATGTGTTTGGTATCCGGCTCTGTATAACAGTTACAACCCTCAACCACAAGGGAACAATACTTAATCAAAATAAGATATGTCCATTGACATCTTTTTTTGGCGAAATGTTATGTCTTGTGAAAGCAGAGATCATGTCCCCTTATTGCGGGATTCTCATCAATACGGGTTTGGGTAATCCAACCGTGCCATTCGCACGACCCCTTGGGACCATGAATGTTTTAAGGCTTGAGAGGGGGGGCGCTTGATATTCATTGCCTATATAAATGGATAAATATCCCTTATTTTCACCCCACGCCTTCTTCCTTCCTCAGCCTTCCCATCCTCGAGCTCCAGCGCCCAAGCTTCGATCTTCCCCACCACCACCAACCTTTCCAGCCATGTCAGGATCCGGTTCTCAAGGCAAGTGTGTAGCCTCCTACGTGACGGAGAAGGACATCAAGGAGCTCCGGGAGGCGGGGTAGCTGAGTGCGGACGTTGAGCACAGGATCCCTGCCAAGAAACAGGTCATCCCCACCCCAGAGCCCGGCAAAAGGGTGGTATTTATCCCCGAAGGTGGTCGACGGGCAGCACGCAGACTGCGAAGGTGCCATGGTGAGCAAGCTCCCCAATGTCACCTGGCCCACAGGGGCCTTCGTGGAAACTGTCAAGATATGGCAGCAGGAGTGGTTCTATACCACCGAACCTCGCGGCGCCAACTGGGTGGCCACTCCTGAGTTTAGATCCGGACCCCCGATGCGGCTTGCGTCATGGACCAACAAGGGTCTGGATGGGGGTCAACCGACGAGGTGTTGATGCTGCAAAAGGGCATCAAAAACATGATAGAAAAGAACACCAGCCTCACTGACGTGATCCAGGTGATGCTACTCCGCCGGACCCGTCCCTGCCAACGCCGGCCACTCCACATGTGGGAGTTCAATCCGGAAGGGCCGCGTACCCTGCAGCGATTCTTTGGCACAACACACGAAGAGATCTGGAAGCTGCTCTTCAAGGCTCAAAAGTCATGGCCAGAGAAGACCGACGACATCGGCCTCGACTGCGCTCATCCGGCCACCCCGGTAAGTATTTTAGATTCCGAACATAACTTTTAGTCTACGAGTCAAAGGGTATGCTGAGCCTTCCATCCTGTATTCAGGGCTGGTCGAAGAAGGCGGAGCGGATCAAGTGTCCAGCCCTGCTGCCCGAAGACCCAGCCATTCCTCTTCTAACGAGGATACTGTTGGGGAACGTAGTAATTTCAAAATTTTCCTACGCACACGCAAGATCATGGTGATGCATAGCAACGAGAGGGGAGAGTGTTGTCTACGTACCCTCGTAGACCGACGCGGAAGCGTTGACGCAACGTAGAGGAAGTAGTCGTACGTCTTCCCGATCCGACCGATCCAAGCACCGTTACTCCGGCACCTCCGAGTTCTTAGCACACGTACAGCTCGATGACGCTCCCCGGGCTCCGATCCAGCAAAGCTTCGGGGATGAGTTCCGTCAGCACAATGGCGTGGTGACGATGATGATGTTCTACCGACGCAGGGCTTCGCCTAAGCACTACAACGATGTGATCGAGGTGGAATATGGTGGCAGGGGGCACCGCACACGGCTAAGGAACGATCACGAGGATCAACTTGTGTGTCCTAGGATGCCCCCTTGCCTCCGTATATAAAGGATCCAAGGGGGGGGGGTCGGCCGGCCCTATGGAGGCGCGCAGGAGGAGTCCTACTCCTACCGGGAGTAGGACTCCCCTCCCTTTTCCTTGTCCAAGTAGGAGAGGTGGAAGGAGAGGAGGAAAGGGGGGCGCCGCCCCTCCCTCCTTGTCCAATTCGGACTAGGGGGAGAGGGGCGCGCGGCCTGCCCTGGCAGCCCCTTCCTCTTCTCCACTTTAGGCCCATGAGGCCCATTAACCCCCCGGGGGTTCCGGTAATCCCCCGGTGCTCCAGTTTTATCCGAAACTTCTCCGGAACGCTTTCGGTATCCGAATATAGTCATCCAATATATCAATATTTATGTCTCGACCATTTCGAGACTCCTCGTCATGTCCGTGATCACATCCGGGACTCCGAACTAACTTCGGTACATCAAAATGCATAAACTCATAATAACTGTCATCGTAACGTTAAGCGTGCGGACCCTACGGTTCGAGAACAATGTAGACATGACTGAGACACATCTCCGGTCAATAACCAATAGCGGGACCTGGATGCCCATATTGGCTCCTACATATTCTACGAAGATCTTTATCGGTCAGACCGCATAACAACATACGTTGTTCCCTTTGTCATCGGTATGTTAGTTGCCCGAGATTCGATCGTCGGTATCCAATACCTAGTTCAATCTTGTTACATGAAAGTCTCTTTACTCGTTTCGTAATACATCATCTCGCAACTAACTCATTAGTTGCAATGCTTGCAAGGCTTATGTGATGTGCATTACCGAGAGGGCCCAGAGATACCTCTCCGACAACCAGAGTGACAAATCCTATTCTCGAAATACGCCAACCCAACATCTACCTTTGGAGACACCTGTAGAGCTCCTTTATAATCACCCAGTTACGTTGTGATGTTTGGTAGCACGCAAAGCGTTCCTCCGGCAAACGGGAGTTGCATAATCTCATAGTCATAGGAACATGTATAAGTCATGAAGAAAGCAATAGCAACATACTAAACGATTGGGTGCTAAGCTAATGGAATGGGTCATGTCAATCAGATCATTCACCTAATGATGTGATCCCGTTAATTAAATAACAACTCTTTGTTCATGGTTAGGAAACATAACCATCTTTGATTAACGAGCTAGTCAAGTAGAGGCATACTAGTGACACTAAGTTTGTCTATGTATTCACACATGTATTATGTTTCCGGTTAATACAATTCTAGCATGAATAATAAACATTTATCATGATATAAGGAAATAAATAATAACTTTATTATTGCCTCTAGGGCATATTTCCTACAGATACTAGTCCCAGCGCCGTATCAGGCACTAGAGAAGAAGGCCAAGAAGAAGAGCAAGGAGGTCAAAAGTGGCCTCCGTCGTGAAGGTACTTCAGACGCTATGTCCGGAGAGACCGAGGCTCCCTCCTTCCACAAGGGAGATGAAGACGAAGAGGAGGAGGAGGCCGAAAGCGATTCTCCCGTTAAGGGGAGGAAGAAGAAAAGGGCGGCCTCCGTAGACCCAGAGGCGGAGGCGTCCAAGAGGAGGACCCTTTCGGACGGCTCGGATCTAGATACCGAAGCCATCCCCGATTGGTGCCCCAGGTCGAAGCCCCTGTCTGCATCGTAAGTATCCAACGATGCTTTACATATATCCGGAATTTATGATTGTAGTTTTAACACGTTATATTGTGTGCTTCATTCCGGCCCGCGATCTCCCCCAACAGTCATCATCGGAGGGGAACTCTCTGGAGCCGGGGATGGTGGAGAGCGAGATGCCTCCGCGAGCCTCTCCGCCAAACGCCACGGACGACAACGCAGTGTTGTCCCAAAGGGCCTCTCTGGGCCACGGAGAGGTGCAGGAGGCCGCCAAGACGGCGCCAGAGAGTAATGCCTCGGCTGCCGAGAACATGGGGGGCGCAACCCCCATGGAGACTAACGACCGGGGCCCTGACCTGTCCGGCCCCTAACCGAACACCATTCCGGAGACCCATGTGGGTCCGGAATCGAGCGAGCAACCCCCTTTAAAGGAGGGGGGAGCGCCCACTCCGACGGCGACTTCCACTAATCCGGAGGCGCCGAGCACTCTGATGGACGCACTGCAACGTGCTTCCGTCGTGGAGGAGCACCGTACCCTGATGGGTACGGTGGTTGAGAAGGTTCAGTCCACCAAGAGCGGGTTGAACGAAGCCTTCACCAACCTATTAACAGGCTTTGAGGTATGCGATGTAATATTCTTAGCTTCTTCTCATATGCAAAAAATATGCCTGTGTATAGATAATAGCCCCTGAGACTCTGTTCGGCTTCTGAAAAAGGCCGAACAGAGGATCAAGTAATAGCCGCAGGAGATAACGCACTTGTCTATTGGTAAACAGGCTTCCCTGTTAGCGGCGACCGCCCAGGCTGCTGAAGTGTTCGAGCTCCAGCGAAAGTTGAAGCTGGCCAATGATGACCTCGTCCGCAAGTGGCAACGAAATTGGTGGCCTTTGTGGCAACGAAAAAGTAACCCATCACCTGTTTCTCTATTGCATCAGAGAGCCATAAAAATAAAAAAATATCAAACAATTACATCTTATATCTTATATTTACTAATTGGAAGCACCATCCAAGTTTTCACGTTAAGTGTGAAAAACTAAGCTAACTAGTCGTCAACCCGTGCAACTGCACGGGCTAGCATAAAATTACTTAAAATGCATGTGTATTAGAACATATGAAAGTAGTCCTCGGTGATGTATAGGGAAAATAAACAATATCATTTTAGTAATTTCCTAAATTATAAAATCACTATAAGAAAGTGGAATCTTTAACAACAACAAAAATGGAAATAATTGAGAACATATTATGGGCAACACAAATGGAAAGAACATAGTTTAAATCAGTTACATATTGGGATATTATTTTGCATGATATTGTTAGAAACGAACCAAATATAGTTTGAGCATGATTATTTTCAAGAAGAAACCTACTCTTTGGTAACCTTGGTTTAAACATAGATAGGCATACTGTAAGCAACTCGCAAGCCACGAAGTTCGCATCTACTAATAATGGGTAATCTGAGATTACTCCTATTATTGGTTGTTAGCTTTCAGGGTAACAAATAAGTTAAAAAATATAGATTAATTCAAAATATTTTAATGATATTCGATATTGGTAAAGAAGGTACTATTAAAAAAATATCATATATAATTTCTGTATATCCTAAACAACAATTTACTTGAAGCTATATTTCTGTCAAGTAATTTATTTAGTTGGTTTTTGGCAATAGAAAGTGGAATTCAAAGAAACTAATAAGAATTTTAAGAAGAATTGATTCTTACATACCAAAGAAGTTGAGTGAGACCTGCATGAGCATAAATATATTACTATGAGAACTAACGAAACAACATTTTTTCTATAACTCAGTTTTCCAGTAAGTCGAACATATTACATGGGAGACACATATTGGATCTAAAGGACCAAACATTCAGCTAGTGAAGTCGAAAAGTCCATATGTTTCTCATATGCAATTAACATTTGAATCTAGGGCTTTGACCTTTACTTCGTGAACCCTTTTTTCCTCAAGTACAGATGATAATCTTGATATGAAAAGAAATAGACCAAATGATTGTCTTCATGGATAATCTCTAAGAAAAGATATACTAAATGCATTACATATGGGAATAACTAAGTCAGTACAGGCATGTTTTGATGCTAAGCCTCGTGCGTCATGCCACAATTAAGTAGTTCACTTCTCCAACAAATTTAGTTATTGTTTTTGTTTGACTTATCAATTATTAATTGCTTCACAGGAGGTCAACTTACACTCTATTGGAAAAAAATATGACATAGGAGAATTGAACATTACCTGGTTGGGAAGTAGCTGGGAATTAGAGAGGTTTGTATGCACACGGCCTGCCTATATTAGAAATCTGCCATATGTGTTTTATATTCGAATTATCCTGATTTAGATTGAAAGAACTGCATGCATAACAGTCAAACCGAACTATGGCTTTATCTCCATATATAGAAATACCTACCTTATTGTATGAGATATACCATTGGGACACTGAGTCAAGCATGCACATGTACTCCAAAATCGAGGAAACCAAGGTCCGGAGTACATATAGAGAGACAACTAACATGTTCAATCCACTGGCTCCCAGGCTCTACAAATGTTAGAGAAATTGAAGAAGAAAAACAGTAGCTAATCAATAAGTAAAAAATGGAGAAAATTAGTAGATACTCCCTCCATTCCTAAATATATGTCGTTTTAGGTATTTCAATATAGACTACATCCAAAGCAAAATGAGTGAATCTACACTCTAAAATACGTCTATATACACCCGTATATAGTCTATATTGAAATCTCTAAAAAGGCTTATATTTAGGAATGGAGGGAGTACTAATTAACAAATCCATTCACTCCAGCGGTCCAGCCTCACTTTGCGGTTATTATAGATTGGCGTAAATTTCCTAGCATCAACAATTGTGGTAATGTCATCGCGCATCACCTGCTCGTCCTCCATAGTGCTATACAAAGTCCACAGACTTCACATACCCAAGTATTCTTTTTTAATAGCGTAATGCTCAAGGAACGCCATGGATGGATGCTCCTACCATAAATAACTGAAACTGCACATGGTGGAATCGAACAGCAAGAAATAAGGGCTGCAGGAAATGCTGGTGTTGGAATCCAATCAGAGGATGAGGACGGTGCACTATGGAGGCCATGCATGGCGGATTGGTTGGACATGAAACTGCTGCCTCCATGGAGACATCTAAAGTCGAAGTTGCCGAAGAAGCTTTTTCTATGACGACAAACTTTCTGGGGGGAGATATAGCTGATTGACGTACGCCGGTCATGGAGATGTAAACTGAGTTCTTTGTGTACATACGGGGTGGGCGGTTCGAGGAGAACTCTGCATCCTCAATGATGATAGCGAACAGATGTTCTACTTGAAATTGTCGTCCGTACAACACCTCCTCTGCACCACGAAGCTTCAGATTGATTAATTGAGGCATAAAAAGGGAAGCCAAGTTGGATCACAGAAGTTTTGGAGAATTAAATGGTGAAGGGAAGGGTATAGAGGAACACATTGGATTGGATAACATCACAGAAGCTTTTTACTTATATGAATCAATCTACACCGTTATAATTTCGTCCCACCAGATTAACGGCTCTTAAAATCTAATTAATGTGAGAATTTATAGGAAGTGCCTAATTAGTATAGGTATATAGAGGAAAATATTTGAAATAAATGCATCATGCCTTTCTTAATCCTGGAAGATCGAATATATTTTAGGCCATGCAGACACTCTAAGATTCATTGTTTGTTGGAAGGAACAACATACAAAATCTAATCTGTGCAGCATAGACAGTATATGCAAAGATTCCTATGAACATCAAATTCAACTGGTTGGTCGGGTGGTTGATTGGTAGATGTAGAGAACGGCTTGCTGCAGAAACGTGATGGAGAGCACCCCAGGTAATTATGTTTGTAGAACGGATAGTCATGTCAAGAGGGGTGCTGAAATACATGTAGCAAACAGATTTTTCTTGCTGCAACATTATGTATCAAGCAAATATATTCAGTTTTGTATGAACAGTAAAGTATTTCACATGTGCCGAGTAGAGAAGGGATTTGTAGAGTTGATGCAGAATTTATTGGACATGAAACATAAGCTTCATGTAGCCATGTGCCACCGTACCTGTCCATCGTGATTCTTCCACGTTGCCGCTGATCTGTGCTTACCTACGGTCTTCACAGAGGCTGTAGGGTAAGATGGCCGAACCTAAAATTCTGCTGCTAGGTAAAGAATGCTGTGAGGAAGGGATTTTGGGGGCAAAGACTTGATTAACTGAAGAAGTGAGCAAGCTGAGGATTGAGAGAGGGAGGGGGGAGAGAGAGAGAGAGGGAGGGAGGGAGGGAGGGAGGGAGAGAGAGGCGAGGCGGTGGTGGAGGGAGAGCGAGAGAGACATGGAGATGCGAGAGGCAGGGGCTGAGGGAGAGCATCGCTAGATGACTCAAGGTGTTTTTTATATAGCTGAATCTTTTCTTTTACAAAGTGCGTGGACAGTTTTTTTGAAACATGCGTGGACAGGTTTTTTACCTAGATTAAACCTCATACCATGATTGCTGTGGACTCCTTATTTTGTGACGGGATTGTTGTGGACTCCTTGGTTCCGTGAGAGAGGAGAGAGATATGTGAGTTTTTTAATAGACCTTTCCTTTTAACATGCGTGAACAGGTGTTTTACCAAGATTGAATCTGATCCCATGGTTAGCATTGGGAGAGTGGGTTCTGGGAGAGAGGAGAGAGATACGTGAGTTTTTTATAGACCTTTTCCTTTAACATGCGTGGACAGATTTTTTACCAAGATTGAATCTCATCCCGTTATTAGCGTTGGGAGAGAGGAGAGAGATACGTGAGTTTTTTTATATATGTGAGAGATTAAGAGCCTTGCGTTTGGGGAGAGAGGAGAAAGATGCGTGAGTTTTTTTAATTATATGAATCAATCTACACCGTTATAATTTGATCCCATCAGATTAACGGCTTTTAAAATCTAATTAATGTGAGAATTTATAGAAAGTGCCTAATTAGTATAGGTATAGATAGATAGATAGATAGATAGATAGATAGATAGATATAGATAGATAGATAGATTTCCCGTCGGATCTACATCTTATATATTTATAGCCGTCTGATGCATCACATTATTCTTAAGGAGTCCTGACAGGTTATCCCACGCAACTCTCCTTACCAAATCTACAAAAAAAAAAAAAACTGAAGTCATAGGGTTGTCGTTCTCTCTCATCCACGTTAACCCATAACCAAGATGCGTATCAAAGAGATACTCGATGCCACGCCTATGCCGCAGCCGCCGCTCTCCCTGGCCTCCGATTCTCCTCCAAGGGCCTGCCCGCTCCAGAAGCCATGCGTTATACGCCGCAGCCGCTGCTCTCCACGGGCTCTCCTCCTCCTCCACATCTCTCCCTGCTCCCAGCCTGCAACGGTTCATGTCTTTCCTGGCGATCTCTCTGTACCCAACGAAGCTATCACGAAGAAATCTACCATCGCATTGGTAGGGTGCCCTTTCGTCGGCCGGCCAACATGCAAATACATCAGGTATAAGGGTAGGCATTATGAGACTATTTTTGTCACTCTCTTTGCCTAAGAGCAAAGCATGTCGTGTTTTATATTTCTACTCTCTTGATATTGCAGTATGCTAAGTACGTCTACATGTAGATGTAAGTATGGTTAGTTTCATCTATATAACTAAATTAGCACATATAATTTTATTATGGCATCCATTAAATTATCTTATCAGCACCAAGAGTTAATGATATACTTGATTCCCTGCAAAGTCATGGCGATGCAAGATGTATAATGCAACACAGTCTCCAACTCTCTCTTCTGTTAGGTACACGAGGCGATGGGGACACCCAATAGTCAGTTCAGCTACTATCCTAATCCAAGACCTACTTAAAAAACTTGCTTAAAGAAACCATTTTTTCTAGATTACTAAAATAAGCCATTTATATTGCTAAAATATGTCATTAAGAACGGATGTGTAGACATTGCGTATGTACAGTTGAAAAAAAAAATCTTTGTCAATTTGATTTTAACTTTGTAAGTTGTTACCCAAAAAACACCTTCAGAAAAGAAAAATATCATATTTTGCATAATAATTATTTATAATCTCAGCAAAGACACAATGGAAGACTTGCATTTATCTAAATTCCTGATGTAATGAATCCTTTTTTGTTTTATGGCTTTCAAATGAGAGCTTCTATGTAGTGCAAGTATTACGTGTACCTAAATATTCCCTGAAAGCATGAAGAATCAATTTTAGCTAACTTTGACTACAAATATTTGCAAAGTAATGTAGAGGTACAAATTATACCATTATGTTTATCATGGAAAATATTCTCACAATATGAAGTTTCTTATTTTATACTAGCATTTACATTTTAAAAGGTATCACGGCTATATATTGAAATTCGGCCAATGTTTATAACACCATGCATTGATAGGAGGATGGAGAATATTACCGGAAAAAAGTGCGATAAAAAGCAACGCCAAAAAGTGATCTGTTCAAATTAAGTGTGGCTTGGCTATACAGATTGGTTTATAGGACGTCCATATGTATGATGTACATGTAGCACAACGAGAGATAAATGTATATTGAGTCTCAATATTAAAAATATTCATGTATGTGTCTTGCATAGAGAAAAGCTTATGTTACGGACTGGATACATGCCGTTGGAGTAAAACTAATGTCCAGGGGTCTGACATAATGTCTGTTTAATTCAGTTGCAACCATTAAATTATTATTATAAATCAAGAAAAGTAGAAGTGTAAAAATAGATGCAACCATTGTCAAATAATTCCCACATTTTTTTAAATTCAATAGTGTAAAAAGATAAAAAAAGCATGCATATTCGTTTTGACACGTACTTATTGAAGAAATATAATTTCCTCTTAGTGAGAAACCTTTTCGCTTTTATAATATAGTCATGTAAAACTTTATTCATAAACTGCATATATGAGATTTAGTAACAGTGCTATTTCTAACCCGTGCAGTGCACGGGTCGTTGACTAGTATTTATAGTTTAGGTGTTAAAAAATGATTGAATTTCTAGGTCTGTCATAACATTTTCATTTGGCCGAGGTAAGACCGGTATGTTTGGTTACCCACAGTAACCAAAATCATTTGCTGAGCAGTAGAGTAAGTAGGAGAGGTCGTGGATGAATTTTTGCCACCTATATATAAACAGCTACAGTACTTTACTGTGATGGTGCTGTAGACGTGCATGACTACTCGATATAATAAGCATATAAAAATTCCATATGACAACTCTAGTAATATCTTTTGGATACTCATGTGTGCACATCATAATGTAACATGTACAGGGTAGGGTGTCTGATTTCGATGACACGAGCGATTCAGACTTATACTCAAAAAGAGGAATAAGGTATCCAAGCATGGGCAACTGATGAGGTCCTTATGGCTGTGTGCATCATGAGATGCAGAGGCCGGTGGTCTTCCTCCTTTGAGGAAAAAACTGATAAGGTCCTTGGCCTGATTGTGATTTGGGACATGCATGATCAGGTTGTACAATGAAACTCCTATATCAATCAAGGGATAAAAGACCGTGTTCCGTCCAAACCTTCGTTTCCACCTACGGAAGATTGCACGTAGAAGAGGTTGAGTATGTCGCCACATAGGTTAGCTGAGGTCTGGGGTGTATGTTAATTTGGTGGGGCTGCCGGTCGTCTGTGACCGTCGCAGATGTATGGATCGTGGTGGATGTATGTGTGTGACAAAGCGGCATATGGATCCATCTCTGTATATCGATCGTCTTGTGCCGGTGGCCAAAATCAATTCGTACGTCCTTAGGACTAGTTGCGTTGGCTACGTACGGTTAGGGTCAGCTGCCTCCAAGAAGATGCATTGGGTACGTACGGTTAGGATGATAGGATCTATCATTCCTTTGCATCAATCACGTGTCGTTTCCCAGCCCAACCTTCTTCACAATTGCTTCTATTCTGTATACATAGGGCCGGCGGGTCGCAATGGCACCTTTCGATCTGTGCTCCATGTCATGGCCAGCTCGATCGTGCCTGGGCCTCAGGGTGCCCCGGAAACGCCGCCGACGTGCGCCAGCTGCCTTGAAGATCTCCATGCTACCCCACGATGTCCTGCTCGAGATTGTAGCGCGCACTGATTTTTTCACCCTGATCCACTGCGCTGCCGTCTGCAAGCATCTCCGCCGCGACATCTTAAGCCCACCGTTCATCCGCCGCATCAGCCAACAAGTTTCTCCCTGCATCATCGTCCATCTCTGCACCTATAATAAAATACCCCTCACTCTCGTACACCCGCCTACACGTGCTGCCGCGTCCTTCTGCGACGACCACCTCTTGCCCTTCATGTCATGCCATGCCGCCGACATCCTTCGCGAGTATAATCCAGTGACATCTTCCCATGGCCTCTTCGTCCTCATTCGTAGGCCCCTCACAGTGCGAGGCAACTCCAACTACCTACACATCATAATGCGGCCCGAGTCCGAGCACAATCTTGACCTGTGCGTGTACAATCCCATGACTGGCCAACACACCTTCCTCGCAAAACCGCCAGGTTTCCATAGTAGGATGAGTAGCTCTCATAAGTATGTTCTACTCACTTCCGTGGATGGCATCAATGACTCCTTCATGCTGCTC
Source organism: Triticum urartu (assembly GCF_003073215.2). Classification (NCBI taxonomy): domain Eukaryota; kingdom Viridiplantae; phylum Streptophyta; class Magnoliopsida; order Poales; family Poaceae; genus Triticum; species Triticum urartu. The sequence goes on from NC_053028.1 coordinate 718,504,632, forward strand.
TTTGCGTACTGCTCCCGATGGAGCATCAGAGTACATGTGGCCACCACCTCCTCTAGTACGTGGGAGCCCATCCCTACTCAGGTGAGACACCATCGGTTTCCATGGTGGTCTGTCAAACTGAACAGCGACCCAGCCGTCCTTCACAGTGGCATCCTTCACTGGCTAACGCACCTTGGTGACCAAATCGTCTCCTACGACATGACTACGGGGATGCCGAGACCAATGAAGCTCCCGCCCACCAACCACAAAGCAAGACAGGTCCACTTGGCAACATCATCAGATGGAACCTATTGAAATTGCTCACCATAGAGGGGTACAAAATATCTGTGTGGCTATAAATCCCCACATTACGAACAGATGGTCATAGTGATGATTGGTCGCTAGAAAATGTGATTGATATTGAGGAGAAAATATGGCACGTGTGCCCAAACATCCCTCTTGGCACGGGCACTGATGTAGTTGTTGAATTTGACCGCTATGGGAATAGGACCGGCGACGTGATTCTGCTGCAGGTACAACAGAAGTATTACAATAGTGTGCTCCTAATTCTTGATTTGAAGACGAATGATATGCATGTACATACGGGAGGCTTAAGGTTGTTGGAGATCGACTTATCATATCACCTACAAACCATGAAAGTGTTTTCCAAACTACCTAACCATGTATGGCAGGACATGCTACAAATGCATTTCGAACTAAATATTACCTTTGTATTCCATCATTCATGCTATTTAGTAGTTATTTATAAATATATTTAATACATGGATGCAAGAATATTTTGAAGGCAGGGATGCAATTTAATAATGGCGTAGGTAACGACGTAAAAAATATTGCCATCGCATGGTATAACCACTCTCGGTTGACCAGGGATTTCGCCCCGAAGCTCAGGAGCAGGGGCTCGAGTAGCACCGCCATCAAAGTCACTCATGTGCTCTCGCCACCACTTTTTCGAAATCTCAGCGGCCACATCTGATGCGACTGCTGCCACTGTACAACTATTCCTCTGCGTCAAGTCATCGTCCATAATTTGTATCTCACCGCTGAATTCAAGCACTTGATCAAGAGAGATGAACCCTCCTAAATATGTCATTGATCACCGCCATCGTGGAGTCATAGGAAATCCCTGCAATATTGCAGTCACCACCATCCGACCGATCGGATCTAGATCGCCCCCACCAAGCCATGGACCGTAGCACCACTGGCGGCCACCGAATGTGCAGATGGCCGGCCCATTGCGGGTAGCACCGTGGGAGCCAAGTGCAGCACGCCACCAGCGGAAGCCTAGCGCGAGCACGTGGACATGAATGTATTGTTGGGGCAGATTGACGAGGTGGCGGAGCTCCGGTCCCCTCCCGGAGCGGCAGCACAAGGGCAGCAGCTATGCCGCAGCGAATCAGCGCCGGCAGCGCCCCAAGCCCCAGGCCCTTGATGATGAGATGAAGAACCACCACGATGGACTCATCAGATCCATTGATGTTGGAGAGGAAGAGGGAGATGGGAGTTGTGCCCGTCCGATAGCCGGAGCCAGCCTTCGCCACTGCCGGTGGCAGCGACGGAGTGGTGAATTGTGGGATCCTAGCGGCTAGGGTTGGGGGCGCCCCGTTGTCACCCTCGAGTGACATGGGAGCGATGGGAGGAGATAAGGGAAGAGGTTCAGACGACGTACGTCGTGTCGTGTCAGAGCCATCTAATTTGCTCTATGTTTCTTTCTACACTAGATGGGTTGGGCGCGCTTTGCTGTGCAGTTGGTGCAGTTGAGATTCTTAAAAAATTTACTCATTGTATTTTAAAATATAATATGTATTACTTTTTTGAAAATCCTAACTCTTTAAGTTTGATCAAATTTATTAAGAAATATATCAAAATTCGTAATATCAAATTGTTGTTATTAGAATCATGAAATGAATTTCCATAATTTTTTGGCTTAATATTGTGGATATATATATTTTTTGCTCTAAACTTGGTGAAAATTAAATAAATTAGACTTTCCAAAGAACTAATACCTCTTGTATTTTGGAACTGGTGGATTATTTAGTTCGGCGGATGGGGGAGACGATGGAGTGTGTTTTATGCTTATTTATAATGTGGTTATTTGGCGGGCCTTTCATGGTGTGATTCGATGTTATGCGCTAATTAACTCATACTTTTGTTGGTAATTTTTTGCGTCAGTGCCTACATATACTATATGGGTGCTATAGTATCATCACACGGTGGCGCTTCCTTTTTATAGGTGGTAAAAAGGTGCACGGGGTTGATTGACTTGAAAAATCATGGCCTCATCAAAATCGTAAAGCAAATTCAAAATTGAATATCTCAATCGAATAAAAGAGCTTCAAAATTAGGGAATATGTTGGATTAAAATAATTAAATGGAAGAGCTCCTTGAGAAATTATTGAGCCGGTCAAAATCAGGTGATCAAGTTTTAAACTGAAGCCCTCAATTAGTTGCGAGGACTTGAAAATTAGGAAGCATAGTGTATGATATAAAAGAATTAAAAGAGAGCTTTGAGAAATTGTTGACTTGGTCAAAATTTGGTGACCCAATTCCATTTGGACACCTCTACTGATTGTGAGACCTTTTAACCTTAGGGAGCTAAGTCATATAGTAGATGTACAAGACAATTGGGCCGAAGCAATTTGAGGACTGTTTTTCAAGGTGAATAGTATGGGACATCCAGCAGTGGAATATCTGAAGACTGCACTGCATGTAAGCTCTAGGCAGGCTTTAAACACAACAAACGGGCTAGGGTGCTGAATGTGTGGGTTGTTTAGTATGTTTTTGTTGCGGTCCATCAATTGTTCAGTTCCTTCTTATTTTGGTTAGATACAGTACAAATTTAGAATGGACATTCTATCTGAAGGAAACAGAGTAGTTACTGAATTTCCATGATGAGTTAAAGCTATATCTGACAATGTCCATCTCTTTTTTTTTTGCAGTGGTGTTGCCGTCCACCAATTGTTCATTTCGGTCTTATTTTGGCTAGATGCAATATAGAACTAGAATGAGCCAACTTTATACTATCTTGTGGTAAGAAAACTATATTTTCTGAAGGAAACAGAGTATTTACTGAATTGCGATCATTACTGCTGTTTTGTTTGCACTCCCTCCCTCCCATAATATAAGAGAATTTTTGACACTACAGTAAACTTCAAGTCTTGGCATCCATCATAGGGATGCGGTGCATTCAGAAATTGAGATACATGTTAGTATTGTAAAGTGGGAAATGAAGGACATGTATTCAGAAACCCTGGGGTTTGCAGCACCACACGGGGAAGCATCAGGAGCTACGTCGTGCTACTCCATTAGTTCATAAAGGGACACTGGCCCGGGGATGGGAACCGCCCGAGGGCAAGCAGAAGCTGTTGGACTGTGAAGCCATATCAAGTCGTAAACCCAATTGCTTCGGCCCATCCTTCCGATATGCTAGCTAGGCAAAGAGTGGCACAAATCCCACATCACGTTCCCTTGGACCATTACATTCTCAATTTCCCTGACCCGACCATAACCTCATCCCAAGAAGTGGTGCTCCATACGCTACTGTGTGACAGTGAACGCTCCGACTGAGACACTGCTCCACCTCTCGATCCAATTGGGTTCCCTAGCTCATCTCCTTTGCTTGCTTCTCTTCATCGATGGGAAAGGGATGCTTTGCTTTGCTTGTCTTCACTGGTGGGAATGTGAATGGTATGCTTTGCTTTGCTTCTCTTCGCTTCTCTCCACTGGTGGGAATGGGATGCTCCAGTGGCCAACTTGCCCCCATATGCACATGCTGAAGATCATATTATCTTAACTGCTACTGTCTGGTGGTGGCTTGGCTGCAGTGAAACTGTATCTGCACTTCCCTGCACTTATAGGAGAGAAGGAAGGAAGTAGTGTCTGGTAATCTCGATACTATTTATTCATAACATGGTGAAGAACATATCATCTTCACTGCCTGGCAAGTAGATGTATTGCCTCGACCACATTCCAAGACGGTTTGGCATTGTAATCCTTTCTCTGTAGTGTATGTAGTCCTAGCTCCTTGTTTGGAATGAAAAATAAAGAAAAGGGAAGGAAAAAAGATTCAAATATGCTTCCCAAAGGTAAAGCAGCAGCGCACTGAAAACTAAAGGTCCTTCCATCGTCATCTTTAGGCTCATCCCGGTGCATTGCATCATATCACTATCTGTAACGTTTATCTCTAACATTTTTATGTCATATAAGAACAATTTTGATACTACTGGCACAGTGCATAATATTTTGGTGTTGTCTCTTAAAAAAACAAGATGTATGCCCCAAAAATATATATGGTTTTTTAGTCTTGGAGAAAAATTGATTGTGCCCGACCTTCGCTAGCTGAATGAAAATAGATTGTTCACTAAAATGACATTGGTATATTCACAAACAAATAAATTAGAAAAAAGGTGTCTAACAAAAAAAGGTTAAAAATTGGGTGTGCATACTACGTGCAACTTGTAAATGTGGGGATTGAAATATGAAGACTTGGGATGAAGCTGTACATACGTCATACTTATCATCTTATCTCCAACACCATGGAGAAGATAAACCTGGCTAAAGGTCTATCTTAGTGAACCAGACGACTATATTGCTTCCTATCAATTTTGTATCGCAAAATATATATGAAGCTCCTGTTGAAATTGTATTAACCAAAGTCCATACATATTTCCACAATGTTGCATTCAACACCATAAGTTGCTAGCTAAGAACCATCTTTCACGGGCTAGTGTTACTTGCCTCCACGGTTGCCCATTCTAGCATGCTAATATCAAAGGTCCTCCACTGCTGCGGCTAGCTTTTGGTGCCTCATTGCACACTATTGGCATGGTCCGGGCTTTCTCCCTAATGTTGAATATGGTGGGTGAAGCAACATTTGATTTTCAAAATACGTGTGAATACATTTGTCCTGATTACCAACCAAAGTCATCAATTGTCGCCAGTGTCACATCGAATACTACTTGATTTTCCACTTATTGGCACGTTATCCATATCATAATGTAACGCAGCTACCTATAAATTGCAGCGAGCAACATCCATTCAACAAGCACCTCTCAAAACAAAAACAAGGAACTTAGCTTGGTAACAAGGCAGGTAGCAACATCAGTAGGAGGCAATGGAGGGCAAGAGGATGCTCACTAGCACTACCACTTTGATGTTGATCATGTGCATGCTCATCTTGAGCCTTGCTGTCAACTTAGCCACAGCGGCAGAGTGTGACTGCTGCATAAGCGCCCAGGCAAAAGCATGTTGTTTTGTAATGTCGCTGTTCAGAATCGTTTAATCTCTCTGTAATATGTGATAAATACTTGGAAAGAAAGTGAGCTGATCAATACAACTATTGGCAATGTGTTGACATTACCTATTGTTTGACTGGCTGTCATATAATTATTAGCATGAATGATTTGGACAAATAATTTAGCAGCTCTGCACTCCTGTATACTTGATGACAGCTGTATATTGTACAGCTCTATTTTATGTATGCATAATCGTGTATGGTATCTTATGCGCTTTAATTCTTGATGTGAGCAGGTGGAAGGGAATTAAACTAGCCGGTAGGCCGTGTAGTTTTAAAAGAAGGATCTCTCTCATCCTGCTGCACAACTTGGTTACATCAGATTGGATGCGTGAATGCAGTGCAGGCCCTTGATGGCAATGGAGCCAACCAAAAGCAATAATTTGTGTTGTTGCAATCTTGCAAAGACAAGTACTGTGTGTATCGAAAATTATCGGCGGTAGTAAAATTTTGTGTTGGGAGAAGAACTAGATCGAGAGATGATATTACGTCTTGTGACAATAGTTCACACCATAGTGGATTTATGCTGCATTTTGTATATGGCAGATTCATTCATACTGATTGACTAGTGTCCCAAAAGTACTTGGTGAGCTGCTGCAGCTGTTGGAGGCTGAAGCGATGCTGGATCGGCAAATTTGTTTCTTAGGTCTTTTATCTCCATATCTTTGGTAAGGATAAGTGGTGTGCATTTTATATGATTATATCACTGCCACCAAACTTTGATGCTGTTGAGAGAATAATTAATGATATAGCTGAATGGAGACTTTAGTCTATTTGTGATTTCTATTTATCCTTCAGTTGCTTGGTGTATAACGTGAAGAATTCCCAGACATTCATTTGGTTGTAGTAAGTTAGTCCTGTATTTAGATTTATACAAGATATGGTGTCCAGTCATACTTCATTCAGTTGTAGCAGATTTTAGTGTTGGCTATCCTTACTGATTTGGGAATATGACAGTGTAGAGTGTTTGTGATAGTTGATTAACTGATTTGGGACTTGTACATGCACAGCAACTGCTTGAAGAATAATCCTAGGAGAAGGTATCTAGTGCTGCATGGATTTTATTTTTCAATATACCTTTGTGATAGTCTGTTCATGTGATAGGTCAAAATAAGATAAAATATCAAGTTGTAAAGAACCAATGGATAAAGGTGATAAATCCATTTGTAACCTATCCTCACCCTCCTTACTTGGTAGCTAGTTAGGAAAAAACTTTCATGCTTTGTAGGTGAGATGCTAGGTCGATCTCCAAGAACATGGATCCCCACTCTCGCCTATGTATCTCCTTTGTCTCCAAATCAAGAACAACACAAAATCCAATACATATCTGTAGCAGAACCATGTCGTTGGTCCACTTCCTGAATTTCTTAAACTCGGCTAGTACATCAGGGCCATCTCCAACGACAGGGAGGTCTGGGTAGAACGACCGTAACTTCTCCTCTATGTTAATCACAGTTTCTAGTGCCCAACCATCTCCGTCACCACCACCACCTGTTGGGGTAGTAGGGAGCTGTAGCCACATGGATATCATGAACCCATCTATGGCGCACAGTTTTAGTAGGCTCTTATCTGGTGATGTTGCCAACTGGAGCAGGCTTGTCTTGCGTTTGATAGGTGGGAGCTTAAGTAGTCCTGGCATCCTTGTCCTCACGTTATAGGTAAGGATTTGTTTGCCCTGCTCTGCCAGCCAGTGGACGACCCCGCCACGGAGGATGGTAGGGTCGTCGTAGCCATGAAACGACCGTCATGGGGAGTCATGATGGTTTGCATAAGTGACAGTCTCCCAGGTATGAGAGGAGGATCTGGCAGTGTGTACTTCGATGCTCCACATGTTGAGATCAATGAAAAGCAGCATAAAGGAGCAACCGATGCCATCCGCAGCGGTGAGAAGGATGTATTCCAGGACAGTGGTAATGCTAACCTGGACATGTGGCAATTTTGGGAGGATAGCGGTGTGGCCTGTCATGGGGTTGTACACACACAAGTCAAAGTGGTTCTTGTACTCTTGTCTTGTTTCTACATGTTGGTGGCGAAGGACGATGAGTCCGCCACCGGATGTCACCATGCTATATTGGCCAAGGAGGCTAGCCAAGCGGCGTGATATGAAGGGCGAGAGGTCGTAATGATAGAAGGACTCTGCGGCGGCCGTGATCGGATGGACCAGAGCGAGGGCCCAGTCGTCATAGCTAGAGATGTCGGCGAGGATCGAGGTAGCCACGTGTTGAGTGACGTGGCGGATGAATGATGGGCTTAGGATGCCACGGCGGAGATGCTTGCAAGCGGCGGCACAACGAACAAGCGTGAAAAGGTCGGTGCGGGCCATGATCTCGAGTATGAGATCAGCTGGGAGCGATAATGGTGCAGCTATATCCGGCGTAGGTGTTGCCGCACATATGTTGCTTCGTCGCCTTTTCCGTGGCGCCATCGGTCCTGTGTGTTTGAGACTTTGACTTTGAGTCGGGAGGTCTTGGCATGTTATAACAAGCTAGCCAGGAACGTTCGATCTGATATACGTACTATACTATGTACGTCGATTCCAGCTGCAAGGCCCCGTTAATATTGCGTCAAGACGAATTCGTGTGGGGAACGGAGATCGCTGCCAGATCGGATCGGACTCGGTCCAGAACCCCAACCGGACAAAGCCGAGTGCGACCGAGCCGAGCAGAGCAGAGCCAGCCGCCGGAGTATGATCTGGACCGAGGCCAGCAGATACAGCTAGCTAGCTAAACACCCATCCAGTGGTGCACATGCGGGCGTTCGTGGCGTCAACATGACGTCGTGGGCATGGTGAATTGGTGACCCGCACGTACGTAGACTTCGATCTCTAGCTACATGCAAGCATGGTGACTCAGCAGACCCTCGCAGGTCCAGGCGAGTCGGCGAAGCCCTCATAGTCGATACCTACTCCCTCGAATTTAATACAATGAAGTATTATCTCTTCGAGAGATACCGGACCTGGGTAAATTCATGTGTCTCTGTTACCGTCGGACAAAGGTTACCCAGTTCAGAACACCCTACCCGAGATCTACTGGATTTGACACCATCATTGGTGCCCATATAGATCCATCTGAGTAGTTGAAGCGGTACGATGGTGCGAATCTAGATCGATGGTCTAAGTCAACGGTGGCATGATCTTCTAGCCAGGATAGAACTTTCTCTTTGGCGGCATTATCCATTTTATTGATTCAAGTGCACCACGGCCAGATCGAGAACTTTGCCCCAGGATGGATTGTTAGATTCGGTAACCTAGAGTATGACGCAGATTCCCTCGGTGGGCTTGTCTTCTTGAACTGGGTGTCAAACCATATTAAGGAGCATGATGTTGCACCTGACCGACCCGGAGCGCCCGACGATAGCAAAATCCATGTCCGATCGGATCTTAGGCAAACATCCTTTGGACCCGATCCTCGATCGGACCATGGATGAAAGTGAAAACCCATTCTAAACGGGATGTTAGATTGAATTCCGAAACTCACGATCTTGGACGATGAAAACTCAATGTACGATCAAAACAAGGAGATGTCAGAATTTTTGATGGACTGAGCTTCTTAAAGCCGAGGAGACACTCAAGGCAAGTTGTGGCAGATAGAGGACAGCAACGAGCCGCCATAGCTCCAAAGGAATCTGCTCGATGAGATGGACACAATGGCCGAGGACAGAGCCATATTGATGCACTGGTGGGCCAAAGACCTCGAATCCTCGATAGACCCACTAAAAGTCGACCACCCCATATTACCAAACATGAAGTCGGTGCAGAAAAATGCACTCTCGAGTTTCCGGAGCACAAAAGTGGGCAACACCTACTGCTTTACGGCTCGAAATCGGACCCCCGAGGACAAAAGGCCAATACGGCCCGAGAATCCTCCTCGACCGATTTACCAATCCAGGCAATGCCCACCTGATGGATAGGCGGGTTAATTAGCTTGGTTGGCCAAAGACGGTGATTTGCGTGACTACACCAGAGTCACGGTGTATCCATGTCAGATGTACACCATGCCACTGCAAATTTTCGAGGAGATGCTCTCTCTCCTTGCCTGCTTTACGGATGAGGTCATGCAACATCAATTCCTGAATGAGTTGCCCGCGAGCAGTCAACATCAAGTCCCCAGTATGATGGGACTACAAATCCCTTGGTATGGATCGAGGATTCCCTTCTTGCAGTCCACATAGCAGGTGGAGACAATATCCACACTTTAACATACTTGCATTGAAAGTAAAGTGCCTAGCCCGGCATTGGCTCAACGGTCTCCTACCAGATTGAAACTGAAGGGCTTAGCCTGACACTGTTATCATATAAAGCGGCGGGAAACCCTTTATCGTTAGTCTTGTGCCAGATTTGATCAACGAATAGGATGACCTCGAGGACAATTTCATGGCCAATTTTCAAGGCACTTATGTGAAACCGCCGGATGCTGATGACTTGGCTCATATTGTAGATAAACAAGGTGAATCAGAACGCAAATTCTGGAATCACTTCTTAACAAAAAAACATGATAGTGGACTGTACCGCTGCAGAGTCCATTGTAGGAAACCGAAATAACATTAGCGATGAATCGCTGGCCAAAGAACCTCGTCCCTGGTGCGGTGGCGTGGAGTACATGGGCACTCAGTCCAGTGCCAACTCGGTTACACCGGGATGGCGTGAGGAAGAAAAGAAGATGCGATGGACAATGATGTGGCAAGGTCAATGGTCAAAATTGCACCATGATAGCACAAAAACACCCAAATCTATTCGAGGGATGAAAAATATCCGTTTCTAACAATTAGAGTATGAACAATGCTGGTATCTTACAGTGCCACGTAGGATAAGCACTGAGGTGGACAAAAATGAAACTATAAGAAAAGACTTGCATTCTCTTGATTTAGAGATGATCTGCTGGCAAAAATATTTCTCACCGCTTATTTGCGGATATCTAGTTATGTTGCGGGTTTAAGATAAGACTATCTTATTAATCATTGTACATGCCCTAAAGGGACTAAGATTTGCTGGCATTGCAGTTGAGGGGCCATCTCTATACTTTCAAAAAAGCTGATGGGCGATAACACAAGGAGAACAACCACGAGACTAAAGCCATGGAATTGGACAAACAACAATCAGGAGGTATTAACTAGGCAAGCAATATCAGAATTGTGTTGTCCTTCTACCATTGACAACCACAATGGCATAAGAATCTATCTACTCCCTCTATCCAAATATGTAGGGTCTAATGTTTTTATAAGGCAAACTTTCACCATATGTTAGAGCAATAATATATGACAGGCAAGTTACACAAATCATATTGTTAAATTCGCTTCCAATGATATAACTTTCACGTTATACATCTCATGTACTATTAATCTTATCAATAGTCAAAGGCAATCTTAAAAATGCATTAGGCCCTATATATATGGATCGAGGGAGTATGTGTTTTGGGATTATTACTGCCACTTTACATAAGTAATCTTCATTGGTCTCGGTCAAATAGCTTGAAGGTTGCGTCGTCGCCCATAGGTACGATGCGAGGCACCATCTGGATGTGATCCACACAGTGGTAAGAAAAATGCAGGCCAAACCGTCTGTAGTGCTGCCTGTCGTGCGTAGGGACGTCTCGCTCTCAGGTGGTGCATATGTGGAGGCATTTCCAACATCATGAATGTTCTGCTTCCGAGGAACGATATGTTCACCCCGGTCGCAATGAATTTGTGTGTGGTCGCTTCTATATGGCGCTGGTGAATCTGAGAACCAGGATGATATTTTCTTTACCTTCGCCTGGCATACGGAAGTAGGATCGCGTTGCAGCGGCATCATCGGTGATGAAACCACGTGTGCAGTCCCTGTAAGTATGGGGGACGGACCCTTCGTGGTTCACCATGAGGATGCGGTTAGTGACAACTGACAACACTCGGCTGTACATGTCTCACGACGTGTTTCACGCCAGGACTAAAAAAGTAGCCACCATGGTTCGAGACGGGTCACCAGGTGCCTCTCTTGAGTTAAAGGTTTTGACTTCGATGGTCCATTGATGTCACCAACACATGACGTAGCGGGGTTGTACCGGCTAATTAAGCAGGTTGTCAGCTGCGTTGTACCACACAAAGGGCACCAGGTGCTTGTCGATGTCACCTGAACCTCCGACGTCCATATACTGTGTATATTGCTAAACAAATAATAATAACTAAATATTAAACTAACATTACTCATTTTCTGCCTTAAAAATATTCCTGCTTGCATGCGCATGCCATTAAACTTGTTCTCCGCCTTAAAAAGCGGTCTTGCATCCGTGTATACTAGTATATATATTGATAAATATAACAACTAAATATTTAATAGAAATTATATGATTGATGGAATACAGAAATAATATTCCGTTCCAGATGCATTTGTACAATGTCCCACATACTTGCCCTACAGTTAGGGAAAAACTTTCATGGTTTGTAGACAATATGATAGGTCGATCTCCAACAGCATGGAGCCCCCGTTATGGATATGCACTTCCTTCGTCTCCAAATTAAAAACTAGGAGTGTACTACAATGATTTTCATTTACTCGCATCAGCACCACGTCCCCGCTCCTCTTCCCAAAGCCCTGGAAATCAATGAATACATCGGTAAGATTACCGAGAGGTATGCTTGGGCACACAAACCATATTTTCTCCTTAATGTCGATCACATTTTCCAGCGACCAACCAGTACCGCCAGCATGTTTTGAGGTCATGGGGAGTTGTAGCCACACAGATATCTTGAAGCCCTCTATGGTGAGCAGTTTCAATAGGTTCCCCTCTGGTGATGTTGCCAAGTGGATCTGGGTTGCTTTGTGGTTGGTGGGCGGGAGCTTGATCAGTCCCGACTTCCCCGTGCTCACATCGTAGGAGATGATTCGGTCACCGAGGTGCGTTAGCCAGTGGAGGCGGGCACCATGGAGCACGGCGGGGTCGCTACGCATGTTGGCTGAACACCATTGGATGTCATGGTGCCTCGCCTGTGTACTGATGGGCTCCCAGGTAGTAGAGGATGATGTGGCGACATGTACACTAATGCTCCATCCACACTTATTGGCAAAGAGTAGCATGAAGGAGTTGTCGATGCCATCCATTGGAGTGAGTAGAACATACTTTTGTGAGGTATTCCTGCCACTTTGGAAACCTGGCGGTTTCGAGAGGAAGGTGTGTTGGCTGGTCATGGGATCATACACACACAGCTCAAAATTGCGCTCGGACTCGGGTCGCATTATCTCGTGTAGGTAGTTGGATTTTCCTTGCACTATGAGGGGCCTGCGGTCGAGGACCACCAGGCCACGGCGAGAGGTCACCGGATTATACTCGCGAAGGATAATAGCAGCACGGCGTGTCATGAAGGGAGAGAGGCGGTCGTCGCAAAAGGACGCGGCAGCAAGCGTACGCGGGTGCACGAGAGTGAGGGGAATATTGTTATAGGTGCGGATATCGGCGATGATACAGGGAGCAACTTTGAGGCTGATGCGGCAGATGAACGACGGGCTTAGAATGTCTCTGCGGAGATGCTTGCAGACAGCAGCACAGCAGACCAGGGTAAAAAAGTCAGTACGGGCCACAATCTCGAGCAGGACATCGGCTGGGAGCATCGCGATCTCCAGGGCGGCAGGCCCACGTCGCCGGCGTTTGCAAGCCGCCATGGCGCTCCTGCACGATCGAGCTAGCCATGACATACGAAGGAAACGCGACATTGCAACCCACCGGCCCAACGACTGTATAGAAGGAATTACGGCAATGCTACACGTACAAACGATTTACAGGCTTTTACAGGATGGTTAACCTTGATTGGTTGTTAGATGGAAGGAGCATATAAAAACGTGTAAGTCTTTGTATGTCTAGCACTTTTGAAGGAATTATAGAGGAAGAAAGAAAGAAAGGCATGGGGAGGTATTTGAGTTGGACTGGGAAACGAAACGCGATCGACGGAAAGCAAACATCTTTCTCCAAGCAGCTGGAGCCGTACGTCGGCGTAAGTGCTGCTTGGTCATCTTTCTTTCTTCTGACAATGCCGGCTCTCGATCGATGTTCTGGTGCCGTACGTCTTGATAGATTTCTGTTTTACAGAGTCATTATTATTACGCATAATTGAGACATGATGCGGATCAGTAGTTACATGTAGCTGGACGTAACGAGCGGGCTTTTCGGCCCGCTTGTGGCTCTCTCGGTCCTGGCCAGCCAGAGAAAAGGGTCAGTCCGGTCTGCCAGATACGGCCCGAAAAATTGTCGGTCCGGTCCGGTCTTTAACCGGTCCGACCGAGGAAAAAAATGGCAGCACCGTTGCTGTTCGTCGTCATCGCGGCCAGCGGCAGACCCCGGATGAACCACCATGCCCCAAGCTCCCCCACTCCTTCCTCCCTCTCCTCGCTAAGTGACATAGCCTCTCGCCGCCGGTCGCCGTCACTGTCGTGCGTGCACCCCGGACGATCTCGCGTTCTCGACCCTTGCCATGGCAGCCGTTTCAGCGCAGCACGCACGCAGGCCATCAACTGGGGGAAAAAGCTCGATCGGCCGTGATTTTCGCGTCCAACAAATCAGGCAAGTATTTTTTGGAAGGCGCAAATCGTGGGAGAAACGCTTTGCCTATAATTACGTGCCTTGATCCTACGCTGCCGTTTTCTTTTTGGTGAAGCGTATGTTCAGGTCTACCCGTTGCTCTCTCTGTAAACCTTGCCTAGTTATGTGCACCTCCATAACTGAATATGACTGTATTCAGTCCTGTTCGTGTGTTAACTTTCTGCACTTTTATTCAGTCGAACAAAAATACAAAAGTACGAGAGAAACAAGGCTTGATCCGCAAATCGCGGCGCCATTTGACATTTAACTTCACGTCAGTTTTGATCCTCTAATTATGGCAAGGCCCGCAGACAGAATATCATGGGCTCATGCACGTCCCACATTAGTTGCATGCAACGAAAAAAACTTCTAAGGAATGTTCATGCATGGCTAACCGCCGCGACGCAGAGCGCACTTCCCATGGCACATTGCCCACCTCGCCACAGCACCTACGCACGTCTATCACGTCGCTACTGCCTTTGTCCACTGTTTCTGTCACAACACCCATCCTCTTGCCGACAATCTGGTCACCACCGCCTCGCCATGACCACCATGGAAACAAGACCGCCAGTCCTCTCGGTCCAGCCCGGGCTTCACAGCCGCCGGTCCGGTCCCTGAAAACAGGCCCGCCACGCTGCTGGGACCGGTCCGGACCGGACCACCAGTGGCCGGTCCAAACGCCGGCTCGGACCGTGTCCACCCTGACATGTATCTTTGCTTAGTCGACCGTCAAGTTAATTAAACCGGACGTGCACCAAACCGAATTGATTGCGTTTCGTTTCCCTTTTTGATGCGCCTCAGACTCAAACTTGAACTCGCCTTTCCTCCTTTGCACGTTGCCGTGCCAAATTCTGTTTGCTGCGTGTCAAACATTGATGCGGTTTCGTGCCGGTGCCGGAGACGACTTTCATATGTGCGAGCGTTCCTGCTAGCTAGCTAAGCCCTCCAACTCAACACACACGATTCATGGCGCCCACGGAACGACGTGCTACACCCGCTGGCAACGGCGGCGCCGACGCTCCGGGCTGATCTCCTGCTTGAGATCATGGCACGCATCAATGACTTTTTCACGCTCGTCCGCTGTGCCACCGTCTGTAAGCTCATCCGCCGTTTCAGCAGACAAGCGGCTTCCACCATGCTCATCCACTGCACCTACGACGAGGAGCTCGTGAATCCAGTCCACCCGGTCACATCCGCAGCCGTTCATTTCTGCCACCACTACCTCTCGCCCTACATGTCACGCCACTCCTCCAACCAAATTGGCCGGTACTATCCGTTGATATCCCATGGCGGTCTTGCTGTCCTTGGCGTCTACACGCAACCCGAATCCGAGTGCTATTCTGGCATGTGCGTGTATGATCCCATGACCGGCCAACACACCTTCCTCTCAAAACCGACGGGTGTACAGAGGACCCTGGACAACTTGCAGGCATGCGTACTACTCACGATGGCATCGACAACTCCTTCATGCTACTCTTCTTCGATGTCTGCGAATCGAGTATCAAAGTACAGGCCGCCACATCCTCCTCTGGTACTTGGGGACATGTTACTTCTCTTGCTAGCCAGAATGACTTTCCATGGATGTGCGCAATTTGGTACAACATCCCCGCCGTCCTTCGTGGCGGCATCATCCACTGGCCAGTGTACTATAATGACCAAATTCTCACATACGATGTGGTCACGGGTGCGCCAGGTGATACGAAAAAGAAGCTCCCACCCACGTTCACTTCTGCCACCATTACCTCTCGCCCTTCATGTCACGCCACTCCTCCAACCAAATTGGCCGGTACTATCCGTTGATATCCCACGGCGGCCTTGTTGTCCTTGGCGTCTACGCGCAACCCGAATCCGAGTGCTATTCTAGCCTGTGCGTGTATGATCCCATGACCGGCCAACACACCTTCCTCTCCAAACCGACGGGTGTACAGAGGACCCCGGACAACTTGCAGGAATGCGAACTACTCACAGCTCCAGATGGCATCGACAGCTCCTTCATGCTGCTCTTCTTCGATGTCTACGAATCGAGTATCAAAGTACAGGCCGCCATATCCTCCTCTGGTACCTGGGGACATGTTACTTCTCTTGCTAGCAACAATGACTTTCCATGGATGTGCGCAATTGGGTACAACATCCCCGCCGTCCTTCGTGGTGGCATCATCCACTAGCCAGTGTACTATAGTGACCAAATTCTCACATACAATGTGGTCACGGGTGCACGAGGTCGGACGAAAAAGAAGCTCCCACCCACCACTCACGATCCAGGCAAGCTCCACTTGACAACTTCACTGGATGGGAACCTATTGAAACTGCTCGCCATAGAGGGCTTCGAGATATATGTGTGGTTACAACTCCCCACTATCTAAGTAGGTGATTGTTGATTGCTGGAAAATGTGATCGACATTGAGGACAAACTACGGGCATTGTGCCCAGGCATCCCAGGCAAGAGTGGTGATGAAGTACTTCGTTTCGGGGCCTCCGCAAAAAGGTGAGGCGACGTGCAGTGGTGTTGCTGGAGGTACACAATAAATACGGTTGCATTGTGTTTGTAGTTGTAGATCTGCAGACGAAGGAGATGCATACGCATAAGTGGGGCTTCTCATTATTGGAAATCAACCTATCATCCCGCCTAGAAACAATGAAAGTATTTTCCAAGACAGATAGCCAAGTAATAAACAATGTAAAATATGCAAATAAACCAATGTCCACGCAACTAATGCAATATTTTTTTGTGCCTATGCGATGAGCTTTTTTACCGTACGCTAGTACTTCATAGGAAGAGGTAACAGTTAATTCTAAGTATCTAACCCTTCGTTCAAAATGCTACTCTAGACTTTTTGTGTCTTTATAATGTAAGTATATTTTTATTTATTTACCTTTATATCGGGTCCCCCCCGGGGTCCCGCTCGAGCACACGCTGCAGTCTCCACGCTCGAACGACCATGATGGCCATGGCTGCCTACTTCTGCAGATCCCATTGCATCTACTGCCGCCAACACGCATATACATGAAACATAATTGCAACCTTGGTCACCAGTGAGGCCTCTCGAACGTCCGTTTGATCGCGAAGGTCCGTTTGATCTTTTCTGGTGTAATTGCTTGTTTCAAAGCAATTTTTAAGTGATGTTTACTGCAATTTATTAATTAAATCGTACGTGTACTCTAGAGTTTGGAGGATGCCAACGAGTCGTGATGCATGATGTGATTCTTGGCCAAAAGCCCTGGGTAGTTCCCTCAATGTAAATCTACCCCATCCCATAATTAGTTGAGAACTAGCAAAGTGGCCCTCACAAATGCCAGGGCTAGTACTATCATAGTAAATAGTTATAGTTGTTTGTACTCTTACACCACTACACCCTGACACCGCAATGGCTACATGCATCTGTCGGTACAAGTGTATGTTACTGACACATTATCTGTCCACAAAAATGCCGAACACACGAATAATCGGTTTGCAAACGTACTATGTGTCGGTATAGCTTTCCTTATTGTTAGATCATTTGTGGTTGTTGCTTCGCGATAGAAAAAGTATCATTCTAAGTTTGGACCTGGCCCACTTATCTCGAGCCATGAGGGACTGGTTGCGCGCGAGAGATACCGAAATTCCAAATTTCGGCCCATCTTATATCTTTCTCCACCCCGCCTCACCCCATCTTATCTCCTTTATGTTTCTCCCACGCCACATAAGCTACATCGGTGCCACCCCCTAACTTGCTGGTCGATTTGCTCGCCGCTTCTCCCATTACCAATGGCTCCTCCCAAAGCCGCCTTATTGCTTGTGGTACTTCCCCCACCCCAAGACCAAGGTGCCACCTGAAGACGGGACAAGACAATAGGGAGGGAGATCCACCGCGACCGACAGCAGGTCAGGCGACGGGGTAGCGGCGTCGCCAGATGCAGCCGGGGTCGAGGGACGGAACAAAGGAGCGCGGATTGAATTCTTACAAGTGTAGGGGTTATTTTCTAAAAATAGAACGTTTTCCTAGATTCACTTAAAAGGGATTGCGGGTTGATTCCTATAAACTTCAGGGGTTGTTTTGTAAAATTGCCGACGACGTACGACCAAAGTCAATAAGCACTTTACTATTAGGGAAAGATTAGGTAAAGATAAAGATTAGAAAATAGGAATTGTTTATTCAGCATGTCGGTGGGGAACAATACCATTATTTGGACCCCGCCCCAACCCCTCTCGCCCCGCTTGGCCTCCACCCATGGCGGCGGGGGAACCCTAGCCGCGCTGCCGCGGCCCCCTCCCCACCTCACCTCACCTCCTCGCCGCCGCCTGAGGCCGTCACCGGGCAAAAAAATAGTTGTCTCTAGGGGAAGGAAAAGATAAACGAGTGGTTGGTGAGGATGGGGGGCTACATACCTAGATTGAAACAGTGAGCTGTGACGTTAACAGTAAGGCCAATCCATCGATTTCATTGAGGAATGAAACAGTCCACCGATTATTAACCCTGATCAGGATGAGTGATTGAGTAGGACAAACAAAACAAATATTTGCCAGTAGAGTAAATACTACTTATTACACTGAAAGAAATCAGATCTACTTTTATACAAGTTGTTGCTTGCTGCGAGAGGAGGAATAGGTAAGGAGGTGGTCGCTGATGGTGAATGATGGAGAAGATGGCGCTGTTTTGGTTTGGGACACATCCTTTTCCTTTTTTCCTACAACAATTGCAAGGCAGGACACGCCAGAATCTGAATGTATGCAAGACCATCACTTTCCAATCTGACTCAAAGTATTGAAAGACGACGAGCGCACAGTAACAGCACTGAATTTTTCGAAAAGTAAGCCTAATCCATCGAATTGTTTTCCTCACAAAAGCCTCTGGAACGAAACAAGTTCCGCCACACAAAGCGCCTGGCAATGGGGGGCGCCTCCGCGGCCACTAAATCACCCAACAGCCGAAGGAAAATCTTGAGGAGATGGGTAGGGGGCAAGATACGTGCGGCGACGACGAGCGGGGCGACGGCTGTGGTGGAGTCCACGGAAGCGCCATTGGCGCTAGGGGCGGCAGCAAGCAGGGAGCCGCCGCAGCTCGGCGCTGAGAGCAGCGGCTTATCGAGTTATTTTCTCTTCTTTTTTACAGTTATAAATAAAATCAACCTTTACAAGGGAAAATCGTTTTGCAGCAAGGGCTCCATGGAGCACGTTTTGTGCAAAAAATTGAAAATTAGTTTGTCAAGGTTCAAAGATTCCAGTAGTGCACATAGCTTATTTGTATGCCGTAATGTATAATCTTGATATCTGTCGAGTTGTGTGTTAAAAACCCCACATTCATCTCTGCTGGAAGCTAATAGAGGCCGTGAAACAGAGAGAAGTACCTCTGAGTATTAGTGTTTCTTTGTTTTATTTCCTTTGTGCATACTCTGAGGTGATTAATTAGCTCCTGGGTCGTTTGTTCAAACTTGCATGTGCTCCTGGCATGCGTGTGTATGGATCGAGATTACCTATAGGCATGCAAACTGAACTAAGTAACTAAACCTGCCAGCTAGCTAATTAGCTCCATCCTACATAGTTATCTGCTGCTAACGTTAAGTGTAGGTTATAAATGGCGAGATTCGATGGTGTAGCATCCTATGGAGCAACACTATAAAAACAACACTCGGCTTTAGGTCTCGCGCTGGTAGCCGGCTGGTGGCGTCGCAGTCTTCAAGGCTCTTGCGTTTCAACCTGTGACAGACAGCACTAAAGCATCCAGCAGCTTGCCGTTGGGTGAGACAAAACAAAGCCTATGGTTTTTACACACTGTGTGAATGAACGTTATTAGCACTGCTAGTAGCAGCGAATTTGAAAAGGACGCCCAGCTTTTCAAGTCTCCCTCGGCTGCTTATTTAACTGTTTCCCTCGTGGTTAGTTGGTGTAAGCAGAAATAGTTGTCTCCAGGTGAGGGAAAAAAAGACAAATGGTTGGTGAAGCTCAACTGTTTAAATGGGATTGTGGCCTTTTTACTCTTTTCAACAGCTTGTAACCATGAGTACTACTTAACTGAAATAACACTAGCTGTTTTTAAACAGGCTGTTCAAGGTACCTAGATTAAAAGAGTGAGCTGTGGTGTAGCTTACATATTATGCTGTTGAATCATTGTGTTTCAGTTGATAATTCCAAATGGGTCTACTCCTAGAATACCATGGTGTTTTTTTGGACGAAATTCGACTATCCAAACAGTGTTGCTGGACCAATCGTGGGACATCACTGTTACTGGAATGAGTTGTAGGAGGAAGGGTACCTGCATCGACAGCGAGGATGGCAGCGGAGAAGTGAGATTTGCCGGCGGTCGGAGGACCCAGTGGTGGCAGCGCCCACATACAGATCCATCACTAGTTGGACGAGTTCTGCACATAACCAGTCGAGCACCATTCAACATGCATGTTGATCTGGTGTGTTGCCTGATCAAATCAAAATCACACTACTTTGTGTTAGAAGCAGAACATAAAGACAGAGAGGCGATAGTTGAGGATGAACTTTTCACATATTTGAGTAAGTCTTTGTATGTAGTAGTGATCAGAGTGAAGTAAGTTTGACCACCCACATTCTAAATATCGTATGTTTCAGATTGGGGGTAACAATAGTACTGAACATATGTACAATAGAAGCAAATTCAATACCAAGATAGCTTATTACATGGACATAATTGTAAGTGACATTCCATACGATTCTCCTACAAACTTTGTATATATTTAAAGGAAAACAACATCAAACATTGCCATGAGAAACAGCACGATCGTGTTCCATACGCGAGCACCGTCAGTAGAAAATAAAATGGTACCATTGACTGTAGCCGAAAGTCAATTGCTTCTCCAATGTGATAAATATTAGTGTATATGTAAATATCCTGACCACAGATAGCATTGAACATAGTCAAAAAAGCTTCAAAATTCTGACCACAGATAGCACTGACAATTGTGCAGCTAAGCAAACAATAACCCAGAGCTGGAACAATGGTACAAAGATTGTTTACGTTAGAATTGAAGATAAGAGAGATGTGTACTGTTCAGAAACTAAGAGAACAAACATTTGAATACTCTGTACTACCAGGGCATTGCAGCATACAAATTAGAAGTGAAGATAAGAGAGATGTGTATTGTTCTACTAGTATGGAGTCTCCACAGGCTACTTGCATTAGTTTACTCTCCCCTACCTCTGTCGGTAAAGCATTCTATGTAGCAACACTATAAAAACAATAATACTCAGCTTCAGATCTCGTGCTGGTGGCTGGCCAGTGGCGTCTCGATCTTCAAGGCGCACACATTTCAACCAGTGCGTGGCAGACAGCGCTAAAACCTCCAGCTGCATGCCGCTGGATGAAACAAAACAATGTCTCAGATTCCGCGCGCTACAAGGACCTCGCGCAGTGTGAATGAAAGATATAAGCACTATGGTTGGCGTAAGCAGAAATAGTTCTCTCTAGGATAACAAGAAATAGATGACGCCAATAGATGTAGTTGTTTTGAATTATTCAAACAGTAAATGCTAATTTGTCGATTTATTGAGGAATGAAACAGTCCATCGATTATTAACTCCATCAGCATGAGTGATTGAGCAGGACAAACAAAACAAACATTTTCCTAGTACTACTAGAGTAAATAGTGGTACTAGTTACACTGAAAGAAATCAGGTCGACTTCCTGTTGCTTGCTTCCAGATACATAATTTTAAGACCATCGTTTCTAATCTGAATCTGTAGGTATGCACGACCGTCGTCTCTAATCTGACTGAAAGTATTGTCTCAAAGAAAGAAGAAAAGATCAACAGAGGAGGAGGATTAACTTTTTACTTCTGATGAATTGTTATACATACAAGGTGGGCATAGTAATTCAGAAGGAAGGAAAAACTCAGCTGATTACAGAAGCCAGGCATACAAGCCTGCAGTAATCTCGTCCCTGCTCTGCATTCTGTCCCTGTTCCTGCTGTGCATCGCCAGCTTCAACGGAGGCAAGATATTTCTCTACAACCCGGCGAAACTGCCAGTAACTAGAGATGAAGCGCCTGCAAATGGAGCGCGGCGGCGCGGCCGGGAAATTCCACACCGGGATAATAAGAAAGAAAATTTGGAAATCCCACAAGATTCCGCGAAATCTCGAGTGCGCCGGAGCAACTGGAGAGGGGTAGGGGGGAAGATACCTGCGGCCACGGCGAGGGGGAGCAGCGGGGAAGCGAGTGCCGCCGGCGGTGGCGGAGTCCACGGAGGCCCCTTTGGCGCGGCGGCGAGCAGGGAGCCGCCCCAGCTCGGCGCTGAGAGCGGCGGCTTATCCAGTTATTTTCTCCTATTTTTTTACAGTTATAAATAAATGCAACCTTTACATTTTGGAGCACGTGCAAAAAATTGAAAATTACTTTGTCAAGGTTCTAAGAATTTTGAAAATTATAAATCCACATATGGATGCATTCTACATTTGTACAAACTTTTTTTGAGACAATATAACTTCAACACAAAATATAAAAAAATTGTTGTTTTTACCACGCACAGTATTATTAAAATCACAGATTTTCTTTTCCTTTCAGCACAGTAGAGAAAATACATCCATGTGCACATTTGAATTTTGTTTCAAAAGTTGGAACTGTGAAATTTAATTTTTGAACCTCAGAAGGGGTTCCATGGAGTCCGATCTCCAAAACGTCTCTCTCACTTGACAAGTTTGTTTACACTCATTATTCTCAAAAGAATATTCTTCATTTAAAATTCAATGTTTCGATCGCCTCCACGCTATCTCATCCAAATAGAACTTTTCACATCCTAGCATTAGGGCCAGATCATTTCCCTGCAAAGCAAGATAAATTTCTGCCATATATATGAGCATCATATACACAATCAAGGAATTTGCTCGACGCGCCAAGGAAATCGCTTCACGAGCCTCTGGTCATCAGTCACATGGCACTCAACCTTGTATTTCGATCCAAAGGACTATTTTTCGCCAGCGCATGTCATTGACGTTTACGTGGCGGCTGGCTCCTCTCTCTCCTCTGTGCAGCAGGACTTAGCGCAGGTCGGCGAACCTACATGGTGGTGCGCTGCTGGGGCAGGCTTGACGAAGGCGTGGAGCCTTGCCCATGGCACGAGAGGGCTAGAAAGCTAGTCGTGGCGGGTCTTCCGCATGGGGCGGCAACGGTCGGTTTGGCTCCGCCTAGTGTTGTCCTTGTGGTCGTCTTTGGAGGCCTCATTCTGGCTGCTCGGGACGCCAGCCTTATCGCGATGGTCCTAGCTACAACGGTTGGTGCTCGACATCTTGGTGGCGGCTGCTAAGCGCGCCTATGGCGGTCATGGTGGCAGATCGGGCGTCAGCCAGATCTGGTGGATGGTAGCAGCGGCGGGCACGGGCTACGGGTCAATGGAAGTGTGGATCGGGGTTGGGCGCAGTCCAAATGTAGTCTCCAAGCGATGAGGTCCCTCTCCTTGCATGCAATGTGGGCATCGGTGGTGGTCGTGAAATAGATGCGCCGGCGGACGAATCCACGCCGATGACTACATACATGGTATCTTGCAAGCTCCCCCGCCCCTCGCGCGTCCACCGAGACTGGCTAGGTAGGAAGGCATCGACGCTTCCTATGGTGGCGGTGCTAACCCAGACTTGGTGGCTGGTACGTCCATTTTGCACCATGTTTTCCTACTGTTATTTATTATGTTTTGGTTCATTATTTCACTTCATGATACTATTCTAATGCATTTTTCTTTTTTTTTTGCAAGTTTCACTTAAAGAGGAAGATTGCCAACAGATGAAATTCTGGACTTGAAAAGGCTATAGCAGATACAGATATTCTTCACAGCTCCAATGACCTGAAAATTTATGAATAATTATTTTGAAATATATAAAAATACTGGAGGAAGAATTACCAGAAGGGGATGCCACCGAAGAGCAACGAGCTAAATGGGCGCGCCCACCCCCCCCCCCCCCCCCCCCCCCCCCCCAGGGTGCGCCCCATGAACTCGTGGGCGCCTCCAGCTAGCCCCCGGTGCCCATCTTCTGCTATAAGAGGCTATTTGCCCTAGCAAAAAAATAGAGGACTTTCGGGACGAAGCGCCACCGTCTCGAGGCGGAATCTGAGCATAAGCACTTTTGGGTAAATCGAAGCCATCGGCATCACCAACGATCCTCTCATCGTGGGAGGACCAATATTCATCAACATCTTCACCAGCACCAGCTCCTCTCAAATCCTAGTTCATCTTTTGTATTTAATCTTTGTCCCAAAACCTCAGATTGGTACCTATGGGTTGCTAGTACTATTGATTACATCTTGTAGTTGATGCTAGTTGGTTTATTTGGTGAAAAATTAAATGTTCATATCCTTGAAGATATTCAATACACCTCTAATCTTAAAAATGAATGTGATTTTTGAGTAGTTAATTTTGTTTTTGAGAACATGAGAGAAGTCTTGTTATAAGTAATAATATGAAGATGGTAATCATTTGATATTTTGATGATATGTATGTTGTCTTTTCTCTAGCGGTGTCGTGTGAACGTCGACTACATGACACATCATCATATTTGAGCCTAGAGGAAGGCATTGGGAAATAATAAGTAGATGATTGGTTGCGAGAGTGACATATGCTTAAACCCTAGTTTATGTGTTATTTCGTAAGGGACATATTTGGATCCATATGTTTCATGTTATGGTTAGATTTATCTTAATTCTTCTTCCCTAGTTGCATAGCTTGCGAGAGGGCGTAATCATAAAAGGGTTGTTCAAGTAAGAATAACAACCTAGCAACAGTCTACACACATATTAAATTATCAAAGTAGCGAATATGAATCAACCAAACATGATGAACTTAACTAGACAATAATTCTCATTTGTCCTCAAGAACGTTTTGCTTCATGTAAGAGAACATTCCGTCTTGTTCTTTGCTATAGAAAAAATTGGGTCACCTTGTTGCACTCTTGTTACTATTGCTACTTATTACTTGCTACAAATTACCTTGTAACGAAACTATCTACCACCACTACTTTCAATACTAGTAGAGAATATCTTACTGAAAACCCCTTATCATTTCTTTCTGCTTCTTATTAGGTTCGACAATCTTACTTATCGAAAGGACTACGATTGATGTCCTATAGTTGTGGGCCATCAGTTGCTAATTGTTGGGGAACGTAGTAATTTAAAAAATTTCCTACGCACACGCAAGATCATGATGATGCATAGCAACGAGAGGGGAGAGTGTGTCCACGTACCCTCATAGACCGAAAGCGGAAGCGTTAGCACAACGCGGTTGATGTAGTCATACGTCTTCACGATCCGACCGATCAAGTACCGAACGTACGGCACCTCCGAGTTCAGCACACGTTCAGCCCGATGACGTCCCTCGAACTCCGATCCAGCCGAGTGTTGAGGGAGAGTTTCGTCAGCACGACGGCGTGGTGACG
The DNA here is from genome assembly GCF_003073215.2 of Triticum urartu. NCBI lineage: Eukaryota > Viridiplantae > Streptophyta > Magnoliopsida > Poales > Poaceae > Triticum > Triticum urartu. The sequence goes on from NC_053028.1 coordinate 718,529,825, forward strand.
ATGTTGATGTTCTACCGACGCAGGGCTTCGCCTAAGCACCGCTACAGTATTATCGAGGTGGACTATGGTGGAGGGGGCACCGCACACGGCTAAGAAGATCAAACGATCAATTGTTGTGTCTATGGGGTGCCTGCCCCCGTATATAAAGGAGCAAGGGGGAGGCGCCGGCCCTCTATGGCGCGCCCCCAAGAGGGGAATCCTACTAGGACTCCAAGTCCTAGTAGGTTTCCACCAAAAGGGAGAGAGGGGAAGGAAGGAGAGGGAGAGGGAGAAGGAAAAGGGGGCGCCCCCCCTTCCTAGTCCAATTCGGACTCAAGGGGGAGGGGCGCGCGGCCTGCCCTGGCCGCCCCTCTCTCTCTCCACTAAGGCCAGAGGCCCATTAGTTCCCCCGGGGTTTCCGATAACCCTCCGGCACTCCGTTTTATCCGAAACTTCTCCGGAACACTTCCGGTGTCCGAATATAGTCGTCCAATATATCAATCTTCATGTCTCGACCATTTCGAGACTCCTCGTCATGTCCGTGATCACATCCGGGACTCCGAACAACCTTCGGTACATCAAAACACATAAACTCATAATAAAACTGTCATCGTAACGTTAAGCGTGCGGACCCTACGGGTTCGAGAACTATGTAGACATGACCGAGACACGTCTCCGGTCAATAACCAATAGCGGAACCTGGATGCTCATATTGGCTCCCACATATTCTACGAAGATCTTTATCGGTCAAGACCGCATAACAACATACGTTGTTCCCTTTGTCATCGGTATGTTACTTGCCCGAGATTCGATCGTCGGTATCTCAATACCTAGTTCAATCTCGTTACCGGCAAGTCTCTTTACTCGTTCCGTAATACATCATCCCGCAACTAACTCATTAGTTGCAATGCTTGCAAGGCTTAAGGTGATGTGCATTACCGAGAGGGCCCAGAGATACCTCTCCGACAATCGGAGTGACAAATCCTAATCTCGAAATACCCAAACCCAACAAGTACCTTCGGAGACACCTGTAGAGCACCTTTATAATCACCCAGTTACGTTGTGACGTTTGGTAGCACACAAAGTGTTCCTCCGGTAAACGGGAGTTGCATAATCTCATAGTCATAGGAACATGTATAAGTCATGAAGAAAGCAATAGCAACATACTAAACGATCGTGTGCTAAGCTAACGGAATGGGTCAAGTCAATCACATCATTCTCCTAATGATGTGATCCCGTTAATCAAATGACAACTCATGTCTATGGTTAGGAAACATAACCATCTTTGATTAACGAGCTAATCAAGTAGAGGCATACTAGTGACACTCTGTTTGTCTATGTATTCACACATGTATTATGTTTCCAGTTAATACAATTCTAGCATGAATAATAAACATTTATCATGAATATAAGGAAATAAATAATAACTTTATTATTGCCTCTAGGGCATATTTCCTTCAGTCTCCCACTTGCACTAGAGTCAATAATCTAGATTACACAGTAATGATTCTAACACCCATGGAGCCTTGGTGCTGATCATGTTTTGCTCGTGGAAGAGGCTTAGTCAACGGGTCTGCAACATTCAGATCCGTATGTATCTTGCAAATCTCTATGTCTCCCACCTGGACTAGATCCCGGATGGAATTGAAGCGTCTCTTGATGTGCTTGGTTCTCTTGTGAAATCTGGATTCCTTCGCCAAGGCTATTGCACCAGTATTGTCACAAAAGATTTTCATTGGACCCGATGCACTAGGTATGACACCTAGATCGGATATGAACTCCTTCATCCAGACTCCTTCATTTGCTGCTTCCGAAAGCAGCTATGTACTCCGCTTCACATGTAGATCCCGCCACAACGCTTTGTTTAGAACTGCACCAACTGACAGCTCCACCGTTCAATGTAAACACGTATCTGGTTTGCGATTTAGAATCATCTGGATCAGTGTCAAAGATTGCATCAACGTAACCATTTACGATGAGCTCTTTGTCACCTCCATAAACGAGAAACATATCCTTAGTCTTTTCAGGTACTTCAGGATGTTCTTGACCGCTGTCCAGTGATCCACTCCTGGATTACTTTGGTACCTCCCTGCTAGACTTATAGCAAGACACACATCAGGTCTGGTACATAGCATTGCATACATGATAGAGCCTATGGCTAAAGCATAGGGATCATCTTTCATTTTCTCTCTATCTTCTATAGTGGTCGGGCATTGAGTCTTACTCAACTTCACACCTTGTAACATAGGCAAGAACCCTTTCTTTGCTTGATCCATTTTGAACTTCTTCAAAACTTTGTCAAGGTATGTGCTTTGTGAAAGTCCAATTAAGCGTCTTGATCTATCTCTATAGATCTTAATGTCCAATATGTAAGCAGCTTCACCAAGGTCTTTCATTAAAAAACTCTTATTCAAGTATCCCTTTATGCTATCCAGAAATTATATATCATTTCCAATCAGTAATATGTCATCCACATATAATATCAGAAATGCTACAGAGCTCCCACTCATTTTCTTGTAAATACAGGCTTCTCCAAAAGTCTGTACAAAACCAAATGCTTTGATCACACTATCAAAGCGTTTATTCCAACTCCGAGAGGTTTGCACCAGTCCATAAATGGATCGCTAGAGCTTGCACACTTTGTTAGCTCCCTTTGGATCGACAAAACCTTCCGGTTGCATCATATACAACTCTTCTTCCAGAAATCCATTTAGGAATGCAGTTTTGACATCCATCTACCAAATTTCATAATCATAAAAAGCGGCAATTGCTAACATGATTCAGACAGACTTAAGCATCGCTTCGGGTGAGAAGGTCTCATCGTAGTCAATCCCTTGAACTTGTCGAAAACCTTTCACAACAAGTCGAGCTTTGTAGACAGTAACATTACCGTCAGCGTCAGTCTTCTTCTTGAAGATCCATTTATTCTCAATTTCTTGCCGATCATCGGGAAAGTCAAACCAAAGTCCACACTTTGTTCTCATACATGGATCCCATCTCAGATTTCATGGCTTCAAACCATCTTGCGGAATCTGGGCTCACCATCGCTTCTTCATAGTTCGTAGGTTCATCATGATCTAGTAGCATGACTTCCAGAACAGGATTACCGTACCACTCTGGTGCGGATCTTACTCTGGTTGATCTACGAGGTTCAGTAGCAACTTGATCTGAAGTTCCATGATCATCATCATTAACTTCCTCACTAATTGGTGTAGGTGTCACAGAAACCGGTTTCTGTGATGAATTACTTTCCAATAAGGGAGCAGGTACAGTTACCTCATCAAGTTCTACTTTCCTCCCACTCACTTCTTTCGAGAGAAACTCCTTCTCTAGAAAGGATCCATTCTTAGCAACGAATGTCTTGCCTTCGGATCTGTGATAGAAGGTGTACCCAACAGTCTCCTTTGGATATCCTATGAAGACACATTTCTCCGATTTGGGTTCGAGCTTATCAGGTTGAAGCTTTTTCACATAAGCATCGCAGCCACAAACTTTAAGAAACGACAACTTTGGTTTCTTGCCAAACCACAGTTCATAAGGCGTCGTCTCAACGGATTTTGATGGTGCCCTATTTAACGTGAATGCGGCCGTTTCTAAAGCATAACCCCAAAATGATAGCGGTAAATCTGTAAGAGACATCATAGATCGCACTATATCAAGTAAAGTACCATTACGACGTTCGGACACACCATTACGATGTGGTGTTCCGGATGGCGTGAGTTGCGAAACTATTCCGCATTGTTTCAAATGTAGACCAAACTCGTAACTCAAATATTCTCCTCCACGATCAGATCGTAGAAACTTTATTTTATTGTTACGATGATTTTCAACTTCACTCTGAAATTCTTTGAACTTTTCAAATGTTTCAAACTTATGCTTCATTAAGTAGATATACCCATATCTGCTTAAATCATCTGTGAAGGTGAGAAAATAACGATATCCGCCACGAGCCTCAACATTCATCGGACCACATACATCTATATGTATGATTTCCAACAAATCTGTTGCTCTCTCCATAGTTCCGGAGAACGGCATTTTAGTCATCTTGCCCATGAGGCACGGTTCGCAAGTACCAAGTGATTCATAATCAAGTGGTTCCAAAAGTCCATCAGTATGGAGTTTCTTCATGCGCTTTACACCGATATGACCTAAACGGCAGTGCCACAAATAAGTTGCACTATCATTATCAACTCTGCATCTTTTGGCTTCAACATTATGAATATGTGTATCACTACTATCGAGATTCATAAAAAATAGACCACTCTTCAAGGGTGCATGACCATAAAAGATATTACTCATATAAATAGAACAACCATTATTCTTTGATTTAAATGAATAACCGTCTCGCATCAAACAAGATCCAGATATAATGTTCATGCTCAACGCTGGCACTAAATAACAATTATTCAGGTCTAAAACTAATCCCGAAGGTAGATGTAGAGGTAGCGTGCCGACCGCGATCACATCGACTTTGGAACCATTTCCCACTCGCATCGTCACCTCGTCCTTAGCCAATCTTCGCTTAATCCGTAGTCCCTGTTTCGAGTTGCAAATATTAGCAACAGAACCAGTATCAAATACCCAGGTGCTACTGCGAGCATTAGTAAGGTACACATCAATAACATGTATATCACATATACCTTTGTTCGCCTTGCCATCCTTCTTATCCGCCAAATACTTGAGGCAGTTCCGCTTCCAGTGACCAGTCTGCTTGCAGTAGAAGCACTCAGTCTCAGGCTTAGGTCCAGACTTGGGTTTCTTCTCCTGAGCAGCAACTTGCTTGCTTTTCTTCTTGAAGTTCCCCTTCTTCTTCCCTTTGCCCTTTTTCATGAAACTAGTGGTCTTGTTGACCATCAACACTTGATGCTCCTTCTTGATTTCTACCTCCGCAGCTTTTAGCATTGCGAAGAACTCGGGAATTGTCTTGTCCATCCCTTGCATATTATAGTTCACCACGAAGCTCTTGTAGCTAGGTGGAAGTGATTGGAGAATTCTGTCAATGACGCTATCATCCGGAAGATTAACTCTGAGTTGAATCAAGTGATTACAATACCCAGACATCTTGAGTATATGCTCACTGACAGAACTATTCTCCTCCATCTTGCAGCTATAGAACTTATTGGAGACTTCATATCTCTCAATCCGGGCATTCTTCTGGAATATTAACTTCAACTCCTAGAACATCTCATATGCCCCATGACATTCAAAACGTCGTTGAAGTCCTGGTTCTAAGCCGTAAAGCATGGCACACTGAACTATCGAGTAGTCATCAACACGCGACTGCCAGGCATTCACAATGTCTACAGTTGCTGGCGCAGGTGGTACACCCAGCGGTGCTTCCAGGACGTAACTCTTCTGTGCAGCAATGAGGATAATCCTCAAGTTACGGACCCAGTCCGTGTAATTGCTACCATCATCTTTTAACTTAGCTTTCTCAAGGAACGCATTAAAATTTAACGGAACAACAGCACGGGCCATCTATCTACAATCAAACATAGACCAGCAAAATACTATCAGGTACTAAGTTCATGATAAATTTAAGTTCAATTAATCATATTACTTAAGAACTCCCACTTAGAAAGAAATCCCTCTAATCCTCTAAGTGATCACGTGATCCAAATCAACTAAACCATAACCGATCATCACGTGAAATGGAGTAGCTTTCAATGGTGAACATCACTATGTTGATCATATCTACTATATGATTCACGCTCGACCTTCTGGTCTCAGTGTTCCGAGGTCATATCTGCATTTGCTAGGCTCGTCAAGTTTAACCCGAGTATTCGGCGTGTGCAAAACTGGCTTGCACCCGTTGTAGATGGACGTAGAGCTTATCACACCCGATCATCACGTGGTGTCTGGGCACGACGAACTTTGGCAATGGTGCATACTCAGGGAGAACACTTTTATCTTGAAATTTAGTGAGAGATCATCTTATAATGCTACCGTCAATCAAAGCAAGATCAGATGCATAAAAGATAAACATCACATGCAATCAATATAAGTGACATGATATGGCCATCATCATCTTGTGCTTGTGATCTTCATCTCCGAAGCACCGTCATGATCGCCATCGTCACCGGCGCGACACCTTGATCTCCATCATAGCATCGTTGTCATCTCGCCAATCTTATGCTTCTACGACTATCGCTACCGCTTAGTGATAAAGTAAAGCATTACAGGGCGACTGCATTGCATACAATAAAGCGACAACCATATGGCTCCTGCCAGTTGCTGATAACTCAATTACAAAACGTGATCATCTCATACAATAAAATATAGAATCACGTTTTGACCATATCACATCACAACATGCCCTGCAAAAACAAGTTAGACGTCCTCTACTTTGTTGTTGCAAGTTTTATGTGGCTGCTACGGGCTTAGCAAGAATCGTTCTTACCTACGCATCAAAACCACAACGATAGTTTGTCAAGTTGGTGCTGTTTTAACCTTCGCAAGGACCGGGCGTAGCCACACTCGGTTCAACTAAAGTTGGAGAAACTGACACCCGTCAGCCACCTGTGTGCAAAGCACGTCGGTAGAACCAGTCTCGCGTAAGCGTACGCGTAATGTCGGTCCGAGCCGCTTCATCCAATAATACCGCCGAACCAAAGTATGACATGCTGGTAAGCAATATGACTTATATCGCCCACAACTCATTTGTGTTCTACTCGTGCATATAACATCAATGCATAAAACCAGGCTCGGATGCCACTGTTGGGGAACGTAGTAATTTCAAAAAATTCCTACGCACACGCAAGATCATGGTGATGCATAGCAACGAGAGGGGAGAGTGTTGTCCACGTACCCTCGTAGACCGAAAGCGGAAGCGTTAGCCCAACACGGTTGATGTAGTCGCACGTCTTCACGATCCGACCGATCAAGTACCGAACGTACGGCACCTCCGAGTTCAGCACACGTTCAGCCCAATGACGTCCCTCGAACTCCGATCCATCCGAGTGTTGAGGGAGAGTTTCGTCAGCACGACGGCGTGGTGACGATGTTGATGTTCTACCGACGCAGGGCTTCGCCTAAGCACCGCTATAGTATTATCGAGGTGGACTATGGTGGAGGGGGGCACCGCACACGGCTAAGAGATCAAACAGATCAATTGTTGTGTCTTTAGGGGTGCCCCTGCCCCCGTATATAAAGGAGCAAGGGGGAGGCCGGCCGGCCCTCTATGGCACGCCACCAAGACGGGAATCCTACTAGGACTCCAAGTCCTAGTAGGTTTCCACCTAAAGGGAGAGAGGGGGAAGGAAGGAGAGGGAGAGGGAGAAGGAAAGGGGGGCGCCGTCCCCCCTCTCCTAGTCCAATTCGGACTAGAGGGGGAGGGGGCGCGCGGCCCTCCCTGGCCGCCCCCTCTCTCTGCACTAAGGCCCATCGTCACCCATTAGTTCCCCCGGGGTTCCGATAACCCTCCGGCACTCCGGTTTTATCCGAAACTTCTCCGGAACACTTCCGGTGTCCGAATATAGTCGTCCAATATATCAATCTTCATGTCTCGACCATTTCAAGACTCCTCGTCATGTCCGTGATCACATCCGGGACTCCGAACAACCTTCGGTACATCAAAACACATAAACTCATAATAAAACTGTCATCGTAACGTTAAGCGTGCGGACCCTACGGGTTCGAGAACTATGTAGACATGACCGAGACACGTCTCCGGTCAATAACCAATAGCGGAACCTGGATGCTCATATTGGCTCCCACATATTCTACGAAGATCTTTATCGGTCAGACTGCATAACAACATACGTTGTTCCCTTTGTCATCGGTATGTTACTTGCCTGAGATTCGATTGCTGGTATCTCAATACCTAGTTCCATCTCGTTACCGGCAAGTCTCTTTACTCGTTCCGTAATACATCATCCCGCAACTAACTCATTAGTTGCAATGCTTGCAAGGCTTAAGTGATGTGCATTACCGAGAGGGCCCAGAGATACCTCTCCGACAATCGGAGTGACAAATCCTAATCTCGAAATACGCCAACCCAACATGTACCTTCGGAGACACCTGTAAAGCACCTTTATAATCACCATGTTACGTTGTGACGTTTGGTAGCACACAAAGTGTTCCTCCGGTAAATGGGAGTTGCATAATCTCATAGTCATAGGAACATGTATAAGTAATGAAGAAAGCAATAGCAACATACTAAACGATCGTGTGCTAAGCTAACGGAATGGGTCATGTCAATCACATCATTCTCCTAATGATGTGATCCCGTTAATCAAATGACAACTCATGTCTATGGTTAGGAAACATAACCATCTTTAATTAACGAGCTAGTCAAAGTACAGGCATACTAGTGACACTCTGTTTGTCTATGTATGCACACATGTATTATGTTTCCAGTTAATACAATTCTAGCATGAATAATAAACATTTATCATAATATAAGGAAATAAATAATAACTTTATTATTGCCTCTAGGGCATATTTCCTTCACTAATACCGGGCTAGGATTGGATGGAGCACTTCTGCTCCTCCTACCGTGGCTGGTGCGTGGTGATGTCGTAGGCTATGGTGTCTCTGACCTTGGATGCCAGGGTGGCGGGCACCATGTCGGTGGTGGTGGATATGCCTCTTTGACCGCGTGGACGATAAGGGTGTAGCGATGGGTGACTGGGGCTGGCTCCTTGTCCTTGGAAGGAGTGCATCCCGGATCCGGATGTGGAGGTTGTTGCATGCTTCGGGTGCCCTGGGTGCCTCACATGGCACAAGTGAGCTGCCAAGCGAAATCCCCGCACTTTGGTGCAGCGCGTCTTGAGGATAAGTTGTGGTTCTTCTCTCTGTGTCAAGGTATATGGTGAAGACCTTAGTCCGCTTCGGATTTGGCAGCAGACGACGCTTTACGCCACTCCTCCTCCTGATGGTGTTGTTGTGGAGTTTAGGTGTCCTAGGTTGTGTCGTGGCATTCCAGTCTCGTATGCCTATATTATCTCTCAGCTGTGTAGTCGTATGCGTATATGTTGTCCGGTTATTTTGGGCTTTGCTGCTTTGTTAATGAGTCACTTACTATCATGTATTATTCGGCTGTGAATTCTTTGAAACACAAGCGTTCATATAAATTCTTTGAAACTTAACAAGTTATTTTTCGATTTTTCTTACAAGAAACGGGCTCCACAACGATTTTCCGTAGTAAAGGTTGTTTTTTAACTGTAAAAATAAATAAAAATACAGTTTTGCGCTAGAGTTTATCCGTGGTCGATGGAGGTGGACGCCGCCGCTCTCAGCGCTGCGCTGCGGTGGCTCCCCTGCCCGCCGCTACTCCCAGCACCGGCACGGCATCCGCGGACGCGGCCAGCGGCGACGTCCGCCGCTTCCCTGTGGCCCCCCTTGCCGTCGCCGCAGGTATCTTTTCCCCTACCCCTCTCCAGTTTCTCCGATGCACTCAAGATAACGCGGAAGCTCGTAGGATTCCCATTTTTGTTCCTCTGCTATTGGGGAATTGAGTGGCCGCGGCGCCGCGCTCCATTCCCACGCGCTTCTTTAGTGGCGAAATTTTTCGGATGGATTAGTTTTACTGTTCGAATCAATCGGTGCTGTTACCGTGCGCTCGTCGCCTTTCCGGTGTGACTTGCGCTGCAGTTAATGAGTGCTGATTGAACTTGGTATTACCAGTTTCGCCAATTTATAGAGAAATATTTCCCCTCGGTTGAACCTGGCGATGCAAACTTACTGAGTACGTACGCGATTAGTGCAGGCCATTGATATTCTCATACTACTTCAACAGTCAGTTGAGCTTTCCTTGCTTCAGAGTTACCGTGCCAAGCTTGTCCGTATAATAGTTAATTCATTACAAACAGAAAGTTAATCCCTCGACCTCCTATCGTGTTTTTTTTCAGGCTTTACTTTCAGTCAGATCAGAAAGTGATGGTCTACTTTTGCATACATTCAGATTCAGGCGTGTCCCGCCTTGGAATGGAGGTAAGAAAACCCAAAGCCCGTCATCTTCTCCCTCACTCACCACCAGCGACCACCTTAGTACATATTCCTCACCTCTGTCCGCAAGCAACAACTTATATAAAGGTAGATCGGATTTCTTTATTTACTCTACTAGTAAAATGTTTGTTCTGTTTGTCCTACTCAATCACCCACCCTGATGGGATAAATAATCGACGGATTAGTTTTTGCTGTTTGAATAAATTGAGACGATTGCATATATGGGGTATTCTAATGTTAGCATCACATCTCACTGTGTCAATCTAGGTATGTGAATATCCTGACCATAGATACTATCATTACAGTTAACTAAGTAGTAGTAGTAGTAGTAGTACTAGTAGTAGTAATCTCCTAGGCGTGCATGGTTACAAGTTGCAACTTACTACAGAACAGACTAAAAAGGCTGAAATCCCATTAATCGGAGCCCCTGCTTATTCCTCGTCGAGCTTCCTACTGTCTTCCCCGATTTTTCACCAACCACTTGTTTTTTTCTTCCCTGTAGACAACTATTTTTTTTCCCTATAATCAACGGAGAAAGAGAGGGTGAAACCGTAAAGTAAGCAGCTGGTGGAGATTCAATACTCTTGGCATCCTACTGAATACTGCCAGTATTTGCTTATCACGTTCATTCACACGGCGCGGACTCTGAGCCTTTGTCTTGTTTGGCCAATGTCATTATACTGGAGGCTTTAGCGTCGTCTGTCATGTACAGGTTGAAATGTGTGCGCCTTGAAAACCATGACACCACGGACAGGCCACCAGCACGAACTCTGAGGCTTTGTTTTGTTTTGCCCAATATCATTATACTGGACGCTTTAGCGTTGTTTGTCATGTACAAGTTGAAATGTGTGCTCCTTGAAAACCGTGACATCACCGGCTGGCCACCAGCGCGGGATCTGAAGCCGGGTATTGTTATATAGTGTTGCTCCATAGGATGCTTTACTAAGAGAGGGGGAGTAAACTAATGTGTGCAGCCTGTGGCAACTCCATACTAGTAGAACAATACACATATCTCTTATCGTCTTTTCTAATTGGTATGCTGCAATGCTCTTGTACTATAGAGTATTGAAATTCTTGTTCTCTTAGTTTCTGAACAATACACATCTCTCTTATCTTCACTTCTAATGTAAACAAAATGTGTACAATTGGTTCATCTCTGGGTTAATGTTTGTTTGGCTGTACAATTGTCAATGCTTATGCAACTGGTCCAGAATTTTGCAGCTTTTTTTTTAACTATGCTCATTGCTATCAAGGGTCAGGATATTCACACTAAACTACTTGTTATCGCGTTAGAGAAGCAATTGACTTTCAGTTACAGTAAATGGTACCATTTTTTTTTTGTCCGCTGGCAGGGTTTGCATGTGAACACAATCGTGCTGTTTCTCATGGCAATGCTGGATGCTATCTTTAAGTAGATTAACAAGTTTTGTAGTTGAATTGTATGGAATGTCAGTTCAATTATGTCCATGTAATAAGCCATCGAGGTGTGGAATTTGGTTCTAATGAATATACGTTCGGCACTAGTACCCCCATTCTGAAACATATGATATTTAGAATGTGAGTGGTCAAACTTTCTTCACTGTGATCGCTAATACATACAAAAACTTACTCTCAAACTTCCATTGTCAACTATCGCCTTTATGTTCAAGTTTTAACTTCTAACACAAAGTAGTGTTTTTGTTCTGACCAGGCATCACTAAATCAGGACATCAGTTATGCCGAGGATTACGTGCTGCTCAACTAGTTATGTGCAAAACTTATCCAACTAGTGATGGATCTGTATGTAGGGGCTGGCAGAGATTTGATTTTCGGGCGAAAATATCAGATTTCAGCCATCTCGGCTTGGGGCGGGTAGTCCCTTTCGGCCAAAAAAAAACATATTTTGGTCAAATTTGGCAAATTTTGGACAAATTTCAGCCGTGCTGCCACCGTTGGATTCCCCGGCCGCCGGCAAATCTCACTTCCTCGCAATCGTCCTAGCCATCGATGCAGGTATCCTTCCTCCTAACACTCACTCCAGTAGCAGTCATGTCGTCTCCCGTGATTGGTTCAACAACACTTTTCTGACAATGGATTTTTTTTAAAAGCACCTTGGTATTCTAGGGTTAGAGCCATGTGGAATTACCAACTGAAACACAATGATTCATCAGCATAATAGATAAGCTATATCACAGCTCACTATTTCAATTTAGGTACCTTGGACAGCCTGCTTAAAACAGCTAGCTAGTATTATTCCAGTTAACTAGTACTCATGGTTACAAACTGTAGAATAGATTAAAACGGACACAATCCCATGAAAGACGGCCCTGGTCATTCCTTTTCTCCATTGTTGAGCTTCCTGTTGTCTTCCCCATCTTCACCGGCCATTTGTCATTTTTTTTTCTTGATCCGGAGACAACTATTTTTGCCTACACAAACCAACCAGGAGAAAAGAGAGGGAGAAACAGTAAAATAAGCAGCCGAGGGGGACTTGAAAAGCTGGGCGTCCTTTTAAATTTACAGTGCGCGAAATCTTAATTAGGCTGTGTTTTCTCTCACCAATGGCATGCTACTTGATGCTGTTTGAACGCATGTGACTTGAAGACTGCGACACCACTGACCGACCACCAGCACGAGATCTAAAGCTGAGAATTGTTTTTATAGGATGCTACACCATCGCATCTCGTCATACATAATCTGCACCAGAACGTTAGCAGACAACAACGTTGTATGGAGCTAGTGAACCAACTACAGAATGTAATAAAGACTAGCAGAGAGCTGCATTAGATAGAGTTAATTAGCTCACTGCCAGGTTGAATTATTTAATTCAGCTTCCACGCCTATTGGTGGTCGACCCACCCCACCTGCAATTTTGAACAGATGACGCAAGAGCTAATTGACCACTACAGGGTATGCCCACAAGAGATAAAACTAACAACGATGGCTAGCTAAGCAAATACTAAGAGTCTGTATGATCCAACTACTGCTCCACTAACAATCCAGAGGTACGCCTCTCTCTGTTTCATTGGCTCTACTAGTTTCCAGCTGAGATGAATATAGAGTTTTAACACACAACTTGACAGAAATCAAGATCCTACATTACTGCATACAAGTAAGCTATCTGTCTATGCGTATGTCGAGTGCCTAGCTGGTAGGATCAGTCTGATATACGTGTAAATATTCCAATACAGATTACTATATAACAATCTCTCTACCTTGCCAAACCTGCAGTACTGATGCTGCTTGTCTTGGACCGGCTGATCAGGACAGCGTTGCCTAGGAACGCTGAACCTTGAAGACCGCGACACCACTGGTCATCCACCGGCCAGCGCGAGATCTGAAGCCGCTGGTACGAATTTTTATGGTGGAGCGGCATGGGCCAGCGATTAGTTTAGCGCGCAAGATATGAGGCTTTTGTTTTCTTTCGCCCAATGGGATGCTTTAGCGATGTCACGTGCTGTCAGCCACGCACAGGTTGATGCACGTGCACGCGCCTTAACGACAGTGGCCCGAGAACTGTAGCCGAGTAGTATTACTCGATGGAAATGCTCTTTACGCTAGCAGAGAGTAGCATTGGATGGAGTGCAATTAACCAATTCTGGCTGATTGTATGCATACATCGGTAGTTGATCCATCCACACGCATGCCCGAACCATGCTAAATAACTAAGTAGTCCAAAACTTTCTTGTTCGTTTTTAGTGTAGCTCCATAGGATGCTATGCTCCATGGGATGGTTTATTGGCAGTGATAAGTTTGGCTCCATGGGATGCTATGCCTCTACTAGCTTTCGAGCAGAGATGAATATGGAGTTTTAACACACAACTTGACAGAAATCAAGCCCCTACATTACTTACATATGATAGATGTTGCCCTGGCAAACTGGTGAGATCCGAGGCTTTGCTTTGTTTTGCCCAATGGGATGCTTTAGCGATGTCACGTGTCTGCCACTCAGGTTTTGAGGACCGGTCTAGCGACCGGCACCAGATCTGAAGCCGAGAACGCGTATTGTTTTGACGGTGTTACTCCATGGGTTGGGGATGCTTTACACTAGCAGACAGCCACGTTGGACGGACCTAATTAACTAAGTCCAGCATACAGTCCCATGCATATATGCATATATCGGTAGTTGATCCATGAGTGTTGGTGCCTTGCTGGCTGCGATTAGTCATCAGACCCGGCCGTTGGAGCTATCAGCCTATCAGTACCATCTGCTCGTCTCTCTATATATCTTCCCTCCCTCTCGCAGTTAATGCACCATATTTCCACCCTCTGTCCTCAGCTGAGCAACACAACTCTCATCCAGATATCCCTCGCCGGCGACTGCCTCCACGACGTGCGCCGGCTGGACGGCAGGCGCTACCCCTCCCGTGTGTTTACGTAAGTGCTTTTTATTCGTTGTTCTCCTGCCCCTCCTTAGACTTGCTAGCAATGACTTACAAGTATAATTAATTTCCTCTGTACTGACTAGCGAATATCATACTATCATTTACTGATATGTTGCATCAACCCTAATGAATTTATGTTGATTCATCGCTACATCACTAATCCTAAATACATCGCCACAGGATGGATGCGCTCCTCAGCGCGGCGCAATGGGTGGTGGGCAAGGCGCTGGCCCCTGTTGCTGATGGCCTGCTGGAGGCTTGGGGTGCCACCAAGAACTTGGGTATCAACATCGAGGCCTTGAGGATGGAGCTGCTGCTCGTGAAGGCCACCCTTGAAACCGCCAGCCACAAGAAGGTCGATGGCCGGGGCATGCAGGAGCTCCTGGGGAAGCTGCGTGACTCGGCGCTCTCTGCCGAGGACTTGTTGGATGAGCTTGACTACTTCCGCATCCACGATGAGCTCCACGGCACTTACGATGCTGCGGACCAGCATGCCAAGGGCGGTGTCCGCGACCTCGCGCTCAACGCTCGTCACACCGCCAAAGCTGTTGGCAAACTGACATTTGTATCTTCATGCTACTGGTCTGCTGCTAACCCTACAGGTGATTCTGGAGAAGATGCAGGACAGCGGGCAAGCTGTTGTGCTTGGCCACGTGCTAGGCAGAGGCCACGCGGCAATTCATCCTCAACGCCAAATGCCAATCAAGAGGTTAGTGTATGCACGCCCAAGCTTGATAAACTTGTCCATTGCTCATCTTCCCCACATGCTCATGATGATTGTTCTGTCCAGCCAACTCTTTGTGGTGCTCCACAGAGAGAAACACCAATGCTGGGTTTTAATAGGGTTGATTTCTCTGAAAGGATGAGGCACATTGTAGAGCAATTGCAGCCTGTGCGTAAAGAGGTTACTCAGATTCTGCCGAGTTGTGACCGTATAACTATTCCAGATGTTTCCCAGAGTCGTCCCATTACTACGGGTCAAAGTATAGAGCCAAAATTGTATGGAAGGGACCATATCATGGATACCATCATACATGATATGACCAAGGGTAAATACCTTAGCAGTGATCTAACTGTGCTTCCGATTGTTGGTCCAGGGGGAATTGGAAAAACAACTCTGATACAACACATATACAGAAACCAGCAAGTTCAAAATCATTTCCAAGTTGTTATTTGGGTATGTGTGTCACTCAGTTTCAATTTGAACAAGCTGTTAGAAGAGATTAAAACATACATCCCTCGGGTTGAAGGGGAAAAGGATGGTAGGCTTGAGGAACTGATTGAACAAAGATTAAAGTCTAAAAGGTTTTTGCTTGTACTGGATGATATATGGGAGTTTAGTCATGGGGATGATTGGAGAAGGTTATTGTTGCCACTCAAAACATCACAAGCAATGGGTAGCATGATTCTGGTCACAACTAGGTTTCCAAAAATAACAAAGATGGTTGGAACAACTAACCATATAGAATTGCAAGGGTTAGAATCTGAAGAATTTAGGAAGCTATTCCTTGCATTTGTCTTTGGCAATGAGCCCGTTAGAAGTGATCAGTATTTTTTGCTCGAGATTGGAAATAAGATAATGGAAAAACTAAGGGGCTCCCCTCTTGCTGCAAAAACAGTTGGTACATTGTTAAGTAAAGACCTTAGTTTGCATCATTGGAGAAGGGTCTTAGAAAGTAAAGAATGGGAGACACAGACTGATGCCAATGCCATTATGCCTGCATTGAAACTTAGTTATGACCATCTTCCTTTCCAACAGCAACAATGTTTCTCCTTTTCTGCATTGTTTCCTGAAGATTACAAGTATAGTGCCACCCAGCTAATCAAGTTGTGGATAGGACTAGGTATCTTACAACCTGGTGCTCCAAACCAAACACTTGAACATATAGGTTCGAACAATTTAAAAGATCTGGTGGCATGTGGATTTTTCAAAGAGGAGAGTGATGATGGCCGTCCATGTTATGTTATGCATGACCTGCTACATGATTTAGCATTGCAAGTTGCATCTCATGAATGTCTTAATGTGCATCATTCTAGTGTCATATTAGAAGAAATTCATCCAAACATCCATCACTTGTCTATAATCATGGATGGTGTTGATAAAATTTCTCTTGAAAACCTTCAGAGGCAATTGAGAAAACTGAAGACAAGTTTGAAGGTTAAACAGTTGCATACTTTGATGTTATTTGGAGAAATGGAAGAAAGCTTTGTCAGCATTCTGGGTGATTTATTTAGGGAAGCAAATGCTCTTCGGGTTCTCCGTTTGGACAAAATCTCATTTTCTGTGGAGTCCATATCACACAACTTTTCAGCACTTGTTCATCTACGGTACCTATATCTGGGGACAAAGTGTGAGAGGGAGATGCATTTACTACTTACCATTTCTAGATTTTATCATTTAAGGATTTTGCATCTAGGGTTATGGTGCCAGAATTGTCATTTGCCCAAAGAGTTGAGCAACCTTGTAAACATGCGTCATCTTTATACTCCGAGGGATGAGTTGCATTCTGATATTTTTAATGTGGGAAAACTCAGACTCTTAGCAGGGTTGTGGGTATTTAGAGTAAATAAAAAAAGTGAAGGATTTGAGCCAAGTCAACTAGAGCATTTGACTGAACTAAGTGAGCTTGGCATCTATAACCTTGAGAATATACACACTAAAGAAGAAGCAGCCAAAACAAACCTGGGAGAGAAAATCCACTTGGAGAAGTTAACATTAGATTGGGATAGTGAGCGGTCTAATACGGAGCCTGGCGTGGAAGCAGTTGTCCTTGAGAACCTTCAACCACATAGATATCTTCAGGAGTTGTGCATCAGAGGGCACAAAGGCTCTTCTTTTCCAACATGGCTGGGTGATAAGGTCACTGTTGAATCTCTTCATCTTTCTGGTGTTTCTTGGCAATGTCTCCCTCCTTTGGGGAAGATGTGGGGCCTTGGTAAAGTAATATTGGAGCATATTCCCGCAATGGAGGAGTTTGTTATAGAGCAAAGCCTTTGCAGGCTAATAAGGCTTGAGCTTGTTGGCTTGGAAAGTTTTGGCAAATGGGTAGCATCACAGGATGCGGATCATATGTTTCCTCTTTTGACATGTCGTGCCGCGCGTCGTGCTCACGCGACTCACAGGGCGACACATCTGACGAGAGATGGCGCGTTTTGTACGCTGCCGATCTGCAGCTGCGCTCGCTCACGTTCCATGACGGCGAGCTGGTGCTCCGGCGGGATGCTCTTCGTATTATTCTGATCGATGACCGCGGAGTCACGGTGGATGCGCGTTTTCTCCGGGCGGGGGAGTTCATCGACGTCGGCGACATTGTCTCGCTACCGTGTCACTTTGCGAGAATTCGGGCGCGATCTACGGAGACGTGCACGGTCCATGGCGAGGTGCACGAGGGGCGTACGAAGATACAGGCGAGCGTGGACCGGCCCGGGGTGGCCCCGTCCCTCACCAACCATCCGCTAATGGCGGCAGGACGCGTGGGAACAGCTCCATGGCCACCTGACCGCCAGGCGGGACCCAGCACCGGATCTGGTGTGGAGCCTTCTAGTGCGGAGGAGACGAGGGGAGCTGCTTCACTTTCCCCACCTACCCCAACTACGCGAGACGCACACCTCGCTCCCCTCTTCAAGCACCTATGGGAGCGTCCTAGGGTTTGCATCCCCAATCCATCCCCTCCTGATTCCTTTGGCTGGTGGAGGGGCAAGGCTGGCGGCGACGTTCGATCCTCCGCCCAAGTTGCTGGGGCTGAGTAGGCAGGGAGCGTGCCGCGCACCGTGATGGGTGATCGTGGTGGGGGGAGATCTGGCGGATGGCGCGACAACACTGCGCGGGGTGGATTCGGTGGCGGTCGCAAGGCTCCGCTGTCAAACCAGTCTCGTCATATGGTATGGCAGCGGCCAGATCTGCCACCGGCGACGTCGGGGGATTCGAGATCTGGTGGTGGTGAAGTTGCTGACAGATGGGAAGCTGCCGCTCGGGCCATGAGTGATTCGAGCAAGGAGAAGATGGCGGGCGCCAAGGAACCGCCTCCACCACCAACATCTGGGCATGTGGCGACCAAGGGCAACACCGAGCTCTGCATCAATTGCTCTCTCCCAGGTCATTTCGCTCCTCGTTGCCATACCATTCGCTGTGATAAGTGCAACAAACTAGGTCATATGGCCCAACTTTGCCAAGTTCTGAGGCCTTGGGAGTGTATCCCCTTCATGTGTGGTTTTCAATCTCCTGGTCAGGGTTTCTTTTATATACCTGATATGTGTGCAGCTAAGCATAGTGTGGAAAAAACCAATAATGTGGTGATTACTGTAGTTGAAGGGGATGCTACTGTTAAGGATATTGAGCAGGAATTTAATGCTATATTTGCCAAAAAACCTGGGAAAAAGAAATGGCGTTGTACTGCCCGCTCTATTGGCCCTGCTCAATATGTGATGCGATTTCCTAATGCCAGTAATGCCAGTGAAGTTGAGAGAGCATGCTGTTATGGGAAACGCTTGCCGCTGAAAGAGGGGAATATTGTGGTATGCATTACTCCTTGGACCGCTTCGATTGGAGCTAAAGGCATGCTAGAAAAAGCGTGGGTTAGGGTTCGCAACATTCCCATAGAGAAAAGGTGCATTGAACATGTGGCTTATGCCGGGGCTCTAGTGGGGATTACATTAGAGGTGGATGAATCGACTGTGCATAAACCAGAGTATGCTAGAATTCTTCTTGGCTGCATAGATGTTGAGAAAATCCCTCCTTCGGCTGAAGGAGTGCTGGGAGAGCAAATATATGATTTCTTTTATGAAGTAGAAAAAGTTGTGACTATGGGTACTGAAAAAAGTCAAGCCTATACTGCTGTGGACAGCAGTGCATCACCTTCTGTCCCCAAGAAAGCAAGGATGGATTCATATCCTGCTTCTTCAACGGGGCAGGGGGAGACTAGTGCTTCCATGACTGGTAATTTCCCCCCTCCCCAGAACTATGATAAGGGAAGACAGAGGCTTCCTGCAGTAGTTGAGAGTGAAGAAGAGGAGGATAGTGAGGAAGGGAACACCACAGAGCTTCTGATTGAGACTATGGCCAGGGAACATGCAGCTGAAAAAACATCTTATTGTGGCTCTCAATCTGATAAAAGTTCCTGTGACAAAATGACTGAAGATCTGGATAGAGATGAAAGAAATGAATATCACAGCAATGTGAACAGCATACATAAAGGTGCTTGGGGGATGATTACTCCTATTCCTCCCTCACCTTTGTTTGTGTGTCGTGATGAATGTACTTATGGGAATGCTTTTCCTCCTTTGTCAGACTATGTGGTTTGGCCTTCTCTTCCACATATTGTGCCTCTTGAGGAGGGAACTGTGGAAGGGGGAGACAACTGTAGTGTCTATACAGTTGAATCCCCTTCTGGATCACCAATCCATGACTGCATGAGTTGTGAAAAAGAAGTTCCACACAGACAGAAGCAGAAGCTGGAGAGGGTGGAGAATGTGGCGGCAAACAGAATGAGGAAGCGTAATTTGGAAGGTATGGATATGTCCGAGTCAAAAAATCAATTCTCTGCCTTATCTGATTCTGCTATTATATTGCGTGCTGCTCTGATGGGAGTGCAAATCCCTGATGATGACTTTGTTACTGTTGATATCCTGCGTGAATTAGAAATCTCTAAAAATTCGTTGCATGAAAAAATTGATGCTAATTCACAGAAAATAACTATCAATGATGGATTGGGTAATGATGTGCCCCTCTCTTTAACATGGGATGATGATAGTGGGAATATGGACGAACCATTCATCCTGGTTCAGTCTAAAAAAAAAAGAAAGAAAAATCATCGCAGGAAATCGGTGATAGTAATATCCCCTAACAAGTCCAGTAGACCTGTGACTAGAAGTCAACATAATAACGAGATGGGTAGGGCTGCTATGGATCCTGGCAGACCTACCAGAGCGAGAGGAAAACCTGAAAGATACAAATGAAAGGGGTTTTTTGGAATTGTAGAGGAGTGGGAAAAAAAGGTATGTCCACCTGCCTGATTGACATGATCAATGTCAATGCTTTAGATTTCATTGGCCTTCAAGAGACTATGAAGAAGGTCTATAATCCTGCATTTTTCAGACAGATTGATCCGAATCATAAATTTCGTTGGGAGTGGAATCCCTCTAGGGGGAAATCAGGTGGCATCCTGTGTAGTATTAGCAAGGATAAGTTTGATATCCTTATGACCAAGTGTGGTAAATACATCCTACAGTTGACCCTGTTCAATAAGAGCAAGAACTGTAGCTGGGCTTTGATGATTGTTTATGGTGCGGCACATGATGAACAGAAGCCTGAATTCATTGCGGAACTGTCATCTATGTGTCACAGTACAAACATTCCGTATCTAGTTGGGGGAGATTTTAATATCATTAGACATTGTGGGGAAAAAAACAAAAAAACATCTATGTCCCATTTCTCGGATGTGTTCAACTCCGTTATACACCTGCTTGGGTTGAGAGAGATTTATATGACTAATGGTTGTTACACCTGGTCCAATAAACAAAAAAACCCGACTCTAGAAAAACTTGATAGAGTTCTCATGTCTCCTGACTGGGAAGATTTATATCCTCTCGCTTCTGTTTATAAGTTGACAAAAGAAATATCAGACCACAATCCTTTGTTGGTTGATGGTGGGAATGCCTCATCTAGATCGCCGGGGAGCAGATGCTTTAAGTTTGATAACACCTGGCTCAGTAATCCAGACTTTCTCCCTCTGGTTGCTGAGATTTGGACTAAGCCAGTGTATACGTTAAACCCCATCGATTCCTTGAATATTAAACTTAAGAGAATTAAGAAATTCTTTAAGGGCTGGGGCTCCAATTTGTTTGGTCATAACAAGATCAGGAAGAACATTATTAAGCTTGAATTGCAGGAGCTTGAGAAACTGGAAGAAACTGATGGTTTATGCGGGGACGCTTATACTAGGAAGCTGGATATTCTAGTTGAGCTGAATAATATGTATGTGGAAGAAGAACTCCACTGGCATCAACTTTCTAATGAGAGGTGGTTATTGAAAGGGGACAACAACACTGATTTTTTTCATAAAGTGGCGAATGGTTGTTGTAGAAAAAATTCCATGATTTCCCTGGAGTGTGGGTCCACTCTTATTGAAGGTACTAAAAATTTACTTGCCCATGCCACTGAGTATTATAAAACCCTATTTGGTCCGGCTCCTGGCAACAGGTGTCAGATTGATGCCACTTTGTGGTCTCAGGAAGAGTTGATTTCTCCAGCGGACAACGAGGACTTGACCCGTCCTTTCTCGTTGGAGGAAATAAAAAATGCTCTGTTCGACATGAAATCTAACCGTGCCCCTGGTCCAGACGATATTCCTGCTGAATTTTATCAACACTGCTGGGAGGTGGTGGCCAGTGATCTCCTATGCTTGTTCGAATGGTTTCATGCAGGCAAGCTAGATGTTCGAAGACTTAACTATGGCATCATTACTTTGTTGCCTAAGTCGTCAGATGCTAAAAGTATTCGGCAGTATAGACCTATTTGTCTTCTCCGTTGCCCTTACAAACTGCTCACCAAAGCTATGGACATTAGAGCTAGCAAATATGCGCATAAACTGTTTAGTATCCAGCAAAATGCTTTTATTAAGGGGAGACAAATAGTGGATGGAATCCTATCCCTCCACGAAATTCTGCACTATACCCATGTCAAAAAACAAGTGGGAGTGGTCCTTAAACTTGACTTCGAGAAAGCTTACGATAAAGTCAATTGGGATTTCTTGCTTGATTGTCATAAGAAGCGTGGATTTAACTCTAAGTGGTGTGGATGGGTCTCCCAAATCCTAAAAGATGGCACGATTAGTGTCAAGATTAACGACGAGGTGGGACCGTACATCCAAAGTGCCAAGGGGGTGAGGCAGGGGGATCCTCACTCTCCTTTCTTGTTCAATATTGCAGCTGATTGCTTGACCAAAATGGTTCTCGCTGCTCAAAAGAATGGTCTCATTAAAGGATTAGCTGCTGATCTTATTGAAAATGGTGTTAGTATCCTCCAGTATGCAGATGACACGGTTCTTTGTTTTGAGCACGACATTGACAAAGCTGTTAATATCAAACTCTTGCTATATCTTTTCGAACTTATGTCAGGGCTTAAGATTAACTTTGAAAAGAGTGAGATTTTCAGTATCGGGGGAGATAATGATACTGACTTGGTTTATGCTAATATGTTTGGTTGTCAAGTGGGCACTCTGCCTATGAAATATCTGGGAGTCCCCGTTACATATTCTGCTCTCAGGAATGCGGATCTGGACTTCCTTGATGGTAAAATTATCAAAAAGCTTGATGCCTGGGTAGCTTATGCGGCATCTTCTGGAGCCAGATTGACGCTGTTAGGATCTAGTTTGGATGGAATTCCCTCCTTCCTCATGTCAATGCTCCTTCTCAAAAAGACTTTCATTGAGAAGCTTGATAAACATCGTAGACGTTTCTTTTGGAGGAGAAAAAAATAAGAAACGTGGTTACCATATGGTTAAGTGGTCAAGAGTTTGCCGATCGAAAAAATAGGAGGGCTAGGTATTAAAGATCTCCATAAGCAAAATGTTGCCTTATTAGCTAAGTGGTGGTGGAAATTAGATACGAGAGATGGGCTTTGGCAACGTATAGTCAAAGCTCGCTACCTCAGGAACAAAACTGTGGCTAACGTACAGAGTCGCTTTTCAGATTCCCCCTGTTGGAAAGCGATTATGAAAGTCAAGGACTCATATATGGCGGGTAGAAAAATTGTGATCGAGAGTGGAAACCTTGCTAGGGTCTGGCATGACCAGTGGATCGAGAATATTGTGTTAAAAAATCACTTTCCTGATTTGTTTGGTATATGTCAGGAGCAAGATTGCACTGTTGCATCCTGGGTGGCAAACAATTATGTTCTTGTCTTTAGGCGTAGATTGGTTGGGGTGTTGGGAGAACAGTGGGACTGGATGGTTACGGAAGCTAGAAAACTCTCGTTGAACACCTCTTCTGATAAAGTTCTGTGGGCCTGGGGCAACAAAGGGAAATTTACTACTAAATCATTATACAAATGGTTGGAAAAAGATCTATCAGGCCCTAATTATAAGATGGTGTGGAAAGCACCTATTCCTCTGAAAATTAAGATCTTTCTTTGGCAGTTGTTCCAGAATGCAGTTCTTACTCGTGACAATATGCGTGCGAGGAACTGGCCTGGGAATCCCATGTGCTCCTTTTGCACTAACATGGAAACTGCGAATCATTTGTTTTTCACATGCTCGCTTGCCCGTTCAGTTTGGGGGGGGTGCTGGGCATGACGGCTGGGGCGTCATGTTGCCCCCGCTCGCTTTGGCAAAGTTTCGCTTGGCTCTATAAGTTCTTTCTAGGCGGAAATCATTTTTATATGATGATTATTGCTGCGATATGCTGGGGGATTTGGATACTCCGCAATAAAGTTACCTTTGATAATCATACTGTTCGTTCGCCTTTAGAGGCTGTCTTCACTTCCTGTTCATTCTTGTTGTACTGGGCAGGTCTGCTTAAGGGAGAAGATAGGGAGAAGCTTCAGGCCGGAGTGAAGAGGCTAGCGCATGCGGCTGCTGTTCTGGCGGACAGATCGTTTCCTCGAGGCAGGCTCCTCTTAGGAGACAACGAGGGGATCCAGATTGGATGATGAAGTTATGCGTCCGGTCTTTTGCTTAGTCATCTCCCACTGGGGTTGGATGCCCGCTGGGTCTTTTATCTCCTAGTTTTACTCCGTTTAGTTACAGTAATGTTCCAGCTTGCACTATCCTGGGACTTTTTGGGTTCTTAGTTTGAGCTGTGGCTGTTTGTGTCGTCAGGTTTTCATCCCATGGCGGATGGTTCGTTCCAGAATCATCCTGCGGTGGGTTTCCTGATGATGCGCCAACTCGCTCTCCCCTTTCGGTTTTCATCTGCGCTCTGGGCGTTTTATCTCATTATGTTAGGTGTGGTGGTTGTACTGCTAAGACAGATTTGGATACAAACTGCTGTATTTCCGTTAATTGAAAAATTAATGGAAAGGGGTGAGAGCCCGGTTGGAAAAAAATATATGTTTCCTCTTTTGCAAGTATTGATTATAAAGGAGTGCCCTAAACTGTTGCAGTTGCCATTTGCAAGCCAGATTGTTTACCCATCAGATCAAGACAGGAATAGTGATTGGTTTCCCAAACTGCAAGTGCTTCAGATAGAGAAGTGTCCACAACTGTTGTTAGTGGCTCATATCCCATGGACTGAAACTCTGCGTATTGTGAGCATAAGTGATGTAAAGCTACTGGAAAATCTTTACTACTCAACAAATCCCCCCGTTGGATGCATGTTGAATATTACTGGAAAGGATGATTTGCAGAGCTTAGATGAGGTGGTAGCATTCAACAAGCTGGCATGCCTTGAAAGTCTGGTACTTCACAATGGCCCACCTCTGCAGTCAGGGCACCTTCTGCTGTTGACCTCACTGAAGATGTTGACGGTAGAGGGTTCAGATGGTGTGATTGTAGAGGCTTCAGAGGGTGATATGGAATGGCAGCACCCCCTTGAGCATCTTGAGGTCCAGGGCGAGGAATCATATGGGAGGGAATTGACAGAGCTCCTCACCCACCTGCCAAGCCTCTCCCAATTGGAAATCGTAGAATGTGAAAAGATAACACAACTAGCAGTGGGGTTGGATGTGCAACAAACAACATCAGCAGCAGCAGCTACGGAGGTGGATGAGAAAGATGAAGATGATTCTGGGCTGCTACTCTTGCCTGCCCATCTCTCTGACTCACTGCAGGTGTTGGGCATCCACAGTTGTCCAGAGCTGGTCCTGGTGGACTCCCCTTCAAGTTTTCTTCCGGCCAGAGGAGGAGCAGGAGGAGGGCTCCAGGCCCTGCGGTCCCTCCACAATCTACAAATTTCAGTCTGCCCAAAGATACTATCCGCAAAGAGTTCTTCATCCTGCTGCCCTTTTCCATCCTCTCTGCGACACCTTGGTGTTCAGGGTGTGGAAGGCACGGGGACCATGGGGCCTCTCCTTACTGCCGGGGGACAGCTCATAGATTTAAACATTGTTGGCAGCCCTGGATTCTTTGCTGGATGTGAACAGGAGTTGCAACAGCAGCAGCTCCGGAATAGAGGAAAAGAGCAGGAACTGCAGCAGCTTGTTTCGCCCATGAATGGATGCAAACTGCAGGAGCTCTATACGGATGATGCCATGAGACTCTTATCTGTGCCCATCTGCAACCTCCTGTCTTCCTCCCTCAGCATCCTGTGCTTCTCTGGCAACCAAGAGATGGAGTGCTTTACTAAGGAACAAGAGGGTGCCCTTCACCTGCTCGTCTCCCTCCAGAAACTAAAGTTTTGCAACTTGAGCAAGCTTCAGAGCCTCCCTGCAGGGCTGCAAAAGCTCACCAACCTCAAGGAATTATCGGTCTACTCATGCCCGGTTATCCGGTCGCTACCAGAGGATGGCCTCCCTAAATCACTTCAAAAATTAAATGTCTGGAATTGTGGCAGCGCGGAGCTAAAACAGCAGTGTGAGGAGTTAGTGGGAACCTTCCCAAAAATAATCCTGCAACTGCAAGACTTATAAAAGGTAACAAAAGCTACATCCTTGTTTGTCCCCATTGCTTCCCAGATCCCACAATTACCCTTGATATTTTTTCCGTGCAACATAGTCTAATTACTGCTTGTTTTCATCTGCTGTGCAGGTCTCTGCCTTGGAGTTCCCGTGTACATTCTTCTAGCCTTGTACACTTGTCACATAGATGAAGGTCTTGTGGCCAGCTTCTTGTACATAAATCTGGTAAGTACATCTAACTTAAAACATTGCTCCTGTTTTTCTCCACTCCCCTTGTCTTCTCTCTCACATGTTCAAAAAACTGGTCTGATTATCAGTTAGTGCTTTATGAAGTTTCTTTGTTTTTCTTCCTGGACAAAAATCGTGAAATTGGTCATGTATTCACCAATTCTTTTGGTTTTCTGTGCAGGTGTTCTACGTGCTTTGCATGTACATTTGGATTTTCATTACTCTTCAAAGATTCGATGGTCTACTAAGTGGTTCCGGTGTGAGAATCAAAATATTACCACAGCATAATTCAGAAATGACTTAGACTTCGATGCTGCATTATTTATATTAACAGAAACCTTCTACCTTCCTGTACACAAATCTGGTATGTACATCTAACTGGATCTTAACTCCTGATCTACCATATACCAGTTATAACAACTTCCACTTGTACTATATATCGGATTGCCATTTTTCTTCCCAGAGCAGTGAAAATGGCTCTCCTATGAAACAATTGATTCTCCATGTGCCTTGTCTTCGTACATCCAAGTTGATAGAATCACTATACTTTTTCAGTTAATGCCTTATGGGAGTTTCTTTGTTTTATTTCCTGGACGAAAATCATAAAACCTTTCATGTATTCACCATTTGTTTCTATTTCTGTGCAGGTATTCTTATGTTTGTACTCGTAGGCTTCTACATACTTTGCATTTAAATTTCGGTAGCCATCACTCATCGGGACTTCGTGTACACTACTCAATTGACTGTCGGGATCAATATATTACCACGGAATAATTGGAGAATAAGTGAGCCTTCAGTGTTCTGCTATTGATACAAGGTTTGCAATTTTTTCATCACTGCTACATGCTATCATTACTAGGTTTTCTGGCGTTCAACATTTTGCTTGACTTGTTGTGCAGGTGTTCTTATCCTTGTTCTCATAGGCTTGTTTGTAATTTGCATTTAAATTTTGGCCGGCATCACTCGTCAAGACTTGGAGGGTGTACCTGGCAACTTTGGGTGTGAGGTTCAGAATATCACCACATAATAAGCGAGACTTCTGTGCTTCGCTACTGGTATTAAGGTTTGCCAATTTCTCACCCACTGCTACATTACTCTCGATGCCAGGTGTTCTAGCATTCATATTTGCTCTGCCATGGTTCCTGGTACTTAGCGTTTTCATATGGTTGTTACTCACAAAGACTTGGTGGTGTACCTAGAAAGTTCAGGTTTGAGGATCAAAAGAAAGGTATAACATTTTTCAGCTGTTCACTCTTTTTAGGCATTCCTATTTCAAATAACATGTACTCTCAGAAACTTACTTCAATTACGATATTATTTTAGTTGGTATATCATCTGTTCCGCCAGACAAGAATGGTACTACCTGTTGGATCTAACTTCATATATTCAGATGTCGGGCTATCACTGAAAGGTTTGTCTAGTATGTTCGCCCTTTGCATCTATATGGAAGGTGGTTCTGTAATTGTTCGCGTTTCTGCACAAAAGTAAGAATGTGAATGGACTTGTGTTTTCAAAGTTTCAGACCGAACAAAGATTCTTCCTTTGCTTGATGGCCGTGGCATGTGGTATAACTCTGGAACTACACACAGTAGTTGAAATACTGAATGGTTGAAGCTATAGTGGAGGTAATAAGCTGTGTGCATATTTCAGAACCTATTAGGAATAATCAAAATAATCTTATTATGTTGACATCTGCATCTTGGCTTTATATTTCATAGAAATTTGTTGACCTCTGCATCTTGGGAAAATATTACACACAAATTACCTCTGTTAAGCTTGCCATTGTTCTTTCATCAGTCTAGTAAACAGAGTTGGAAAATACTTCTGTTCCACAATCCAGGGCAGTCTCTCTTAAGGTTTTCAGAGGATCTCCATTTTGTCAGCATTAGTTTTGTTAATCTGTAGACTGACTGTAATTATTATTATTTTGTTTGCATTCGTATCTGTGACAAAATTAGTGCAATTTTGATCTGATCAGCCAACACTTGATCAGGATGCTTGCTGTGACAAGAATTTAGTTGCTGCTAGTTGCTTACATGTGAATCTTGCCTAACTAGTGTCTGATTTGTGAGTGCCTAACTCTTATTGCCATTTTCCCTACTGCAGTCAGATCCATACTGTCAGTGGAGCTAATTACTGCAAATTATGATGTGACTACAGTTTTGTTGATCAATCTCATTTGAAGCAGCGGATCGAATGTGAGCCAGCCGGTTTCTGCTACTGTAACTCCCACACAAAAAAAGGGTTTTCAAGTTGTACGTTACCGACTTCTTGAGTATCCTTATTAAATTTTGGTGTATCTATGAAGTCCCACGCCATGTTATATAGTTATTATTGACTTATTCCTCCTCCTATTTTTTTTCCTTGGTTGTAGTGAACCAAACACATCTTCATTCTTCAGCCCACGACACTGGTGGCTCCTTGATCGAAAGTCAGTGCAATGAAAAAACTTCAACCAGGCCAATCATTTTTACCTTTGCATGTATGGTTGTACTGTACCGTTCTCCAGCGTTTGGTTCATTCTGCATATTCCCCTGCAAGAACGGTGACAAGTGCTTAACTACGTTTTTTTTTTGTGGGTTGCTTCTCTTTGCCAGCACATATAAGATGGAAGGCAGTGGCGAAATGATCAGCGTTTGCTTCACAACAATGGAATGCTGCTCGTCCGGCTTGCCTGAAGTCTTGCGGCTTACTGTTGGGTACGGGCCCTGTTGAAACAAGGTGGAGGGGCATGGGAGATGGAGAAGAGGTGGACGAGTACCACCAAATCCTGGGTGCAGAGGGAGGCGGAGATTGACAGTTGCAAAGGGGGGGGGTGGGGGTGGCGGTGGAAGAGGAGTGCGGCGAAAGGCGCAGGAGGAGAATGACGGCTATCATATCATCAGGAACTATCATTGTAAGGGGAACAGCAAGGGGAGAGTTTGTATTTCTCTCTCTTAATCCTCTGTTTCCAGAGTAAGAAAGAAATGGGTCTGAGACTTCTCCTTCCAGCAAAGGTGGGCTGTGTTGGTAGATGTTTGCTGCCCGTATGCAATACTAGTAGTAGTAGACTAGTTTACTCGCTGCCCGTGGAAAGACTTGACTTGCTGTCAGAGAGGGTTCCCTTCCTTGATGAACAATCAATGTTTGGCTTGTTCTGTTGATGAATTTGGTCCTGAGACATGGATAATCATCATCACTCCTCTCTTCTATATGACAGATGACCAAAAACCATATGGAAACACGATAATACTGTAGGCTATAGCAGATTCAGTTTTTTCTTGGATGCATTAAGGGGTTCTGTCTTCATTCTGATTGAATTTCTTTACATGTTGCTTTCCTTACATCGAATTGCATGCATGAGTGCAGTGCAAGACCTTCATGGCAATGGAGCCAAAACCCGAACTGATGCCATAACATGAATTCGATGTTTAGTCCACAAGTTTTTCTTCTTTATTTTTAGTTGTCATGTCTTGTATTATTGACAGTAAGATTGTGTTGTGTCGGTAAAACGAGCAATACTGTAGCTGCATGGGGATGAAACAGAGTATTTGTGATTTCTACCCTAGTTCACTTGCAGTAACATGAAGAATCTGAAGAAAAAAATTGGAAGGATGTGTGAAGACTATCTGTGGTTTATAAATCCTTGAGTCTCTTCCAGCAACCTCCATGAGAAGAGACTCTTTGGCCTCCATGCGTAGAGCAGAGTTTGTTGTTACGGTAGGTGTTTGGGCATGATTCAGATTCAGTTGTAGATGATGGTTTGTATGTGGTACGTGTAGAAGAGCAGAGTTGGAGAGATGACAGTGGTACGTGTAGTATAGTGTTTTGTGGATTGAGACGATCGACTGACTGATTTGGCATTCACCTACCCGGATCCAACGAAGGAAGGAAATGCATGCAGAGAACAGAAGCTGAGCTACACACACAAAGTTTGTTCAGACTAGTCAGTGATCAAACACCTAGGTTCAGAGTTCAGACTTTCAAACCGGATCATACATCAACAACACGAATTGGCCTTCTATTATTTTATATAGAAACATAAGGCATTTTATAGAAGAAGATGCATGAACATAAATGATTATAACTATATATGTTGAAGTTAAAGACCATAACCACTGATTTTTTTGAAACCCTCGTTCAAAAAGATCCCGAATTCCTTTGGAGTTTCCAAGCTGTCCGCACAAGTACTTTTGAGAAGTATGAGTCCATAGGCTTGGGATGGCTAAGGAGCGTGCGGATGGATCAAGGTCTATCCATGTAGAAAAGTCCCTTAAGCACTGTACGTCGAGGCTGAGCATTCGGGTGGAATTGTCTCCCCTAGACGTCCCCGAATCGTCTCGAGTGGCTTTAGTTGTTTCGAGAAGGAGTCTCTGGTTTGGACTGTTCAGGTTATGTGACGTATGCGGTTATGGTAAAATTTTATTTTTAGGAGACCAACTGCACCCTCATGTGTTCTAAGCTGCCTGCCGGACTTGGAAAATTTATGTTATAGAGCCCTAGAACCTAGTAAAACCTAATTAAATAATTATACGGATCTTGTGATCAACATGATATTTTGACACGGCGAGAGAGCAGCATATTTTTTATGAGGATAAATACATAGCACACAAATACAAATAGCAAACACCTTACGATAGAATTCACTAGCAATTGAACCCAATTATTTCATCATTGATTAATACTACATTAGTACTTTTGAACCCTTACACTTCTACCCATATCGCAAAAAAGAATGATAGTTCATTCATGAGCAGGTTTGTTCATGCCGACGATGTGAAGTCTGGCTGGAACACTATCTCCTTGGAGTGGCGGTACTTCCGAGTCCTCATCAGGAAGATTATTGATATCTGTTGGAAACGATTATTTGGGTAATGCTACTCGATGTATTGATCGGTGCATAGCGCACGTATATATGGAGTACAAGGTGGGCCTCTACCTCAACTATACAAAGACTAGGAGGTGGGCCAGACCATACAATAGACATGTACAAACCATATATTCAACACCCCCCGCAGTCGAAGCGTCGCCGGAGACGCAAAGACTGGACCTGAACTCCTCGAAAACAGAAGTAGGCAGTCCTTTTGTCATAACATCGGCAAACTGTTGCGCCGTCGGGACGTGGAGGACCCGGATGCGCCCAAGGGCCACCTGCTCGCGAACGAAGTGTATGTCGAGCTCAATGTGCTTCGTTCGTCGATGATGGACCGGGTTGGCGGAGAGGTACACGGCGGAGACGTTGTCACAGTAGACGAGCGTGGCCTTGTGAACATCACAAAGCAACTCCTGGAGCAGCTGATGAAGCCAAGAGCATTCAGCAACGGCATTAGCCACTGCCCGATACTCTGCCTCGGCACTCGAGCGAGAGACTGTGGGCTGTCGCTTGGAAGACCGAGAGATCAGGGACGACCCAAGGTAGACACAGTACCCCGAAGTGGAGCGCCGTGTGTCCGGGCAGCCAGCCCAGTCTGCATCAGAGTAGGCGATGAAGTCGGTGGAGGCGGAGGCCGTCAGTGTAAGTCCCATGGAAAGGGTGCCGCGTATGTAACGGAGGATACGCTTCACCAAGGTCCAGTGAGAATCACGCGGAGCATGCATGTGAAGGCAGACTTGCTGAACAGCATACTGCAAGTCGGGGCGCGTCAGAGTGAGGTACTGCAAGGCACCCACAATGGAGCGATAGAAGGCCGCGTCGGATGCGGGAGAGCCCTCCAGAGCTGAAACCTTGGCCTTGGTGTCAACAGGTGTGGGAGCAGGCTTGCAATTAAGCATGCCGGTACGATCGAGAAGCTCATGGGCGTAATGCTGCTGGTGCAGAAAGAACCCATCTGGCCGTCGAACCACCTAAATGCCGAGGAAGTAGTGAAGGGGCCCCAAATCCTTCAGGGCAAACTCATCGCGAAGACGAGCAGTAAGCCGCTGGAGAAGTGCGACAGTGGATGCCGTCAGGATGATGTCGTCGACATAGAGCAACAAGTAGGCAGTGTCAACCCCGTGATGATACACGAAGAGGGACGCATCGGAGCGGGTCGACGTAAATCCGAGCGTCTGCAGAAAGCCAGTGATGCGCTGGTACCAGGCCCGAGGCGCCTGCTTCAACCCGTAAAGCGAACGGGAGAGCAAGCACACATGATCCGGCTGTGTGGCGTCGACGAAGCCGGTGGGCTGCTCACAGAACACCTGCTCGGCGAGGTGGCCGTGCAAGAAGGCGTTGGAGACGTCCAACTGATGCACAGGCCAAGCTCGAGAGACGGCCAGCTGAAGCACGGTGCGGATCGTGCCCGGTTTAACAACCGGAGCAAAGGTGTCGGTGAAGTCCACACCCGCACGTTGCCGGAAGCCTCGAACCACCCAGCGAGCTTTGTAGCGCTCGAGAGTCCCGTCTGGGTGAGTCTTATGCCAAAAGACCCACTTCCCCGTGATGATGTTGGCACGAGGCGGTCGAGGGACAAGCTGCCAAGTGCGGTTCCGTTGGAGCGCATCGAACTCTTCCTGCATCGCAGCGAGCCAATGAGGGTCCCGAAGGGCGGCTCGAGCTGACGATGGGAGAGGGGACGGCTCAGAGGCGGAAGCAGCGAGAAGATACTCATCGCTGGTGTACCGCGTACTCGGGCGGAAGGTACCGGCCCGAGAGCGAGTCATCGGGCGAGGCAGCAAGTCCGGGGCGACGGGCGATGACGAAGAAGAGCCCGCCGCCGCTGAAGTCGCGGGCGAGGCCGCGGGCGAGGCCGCTGGCGAGGCCGCCGGCGAGGGCGTCACGGGCGAGGCGGCCGGCGAGGGCGCGGGGAGCGCCGAGGAGTCCCGCGCCGAGGACGGCGCGAGGGGTGTCGCGGGCGCCGGGAGGGGTGCAGCCCCTAATGGAGCCAGCCGGGGAGGAACTCGACCCGGGGCACGGGGGGCACCCTCAAAGCCAGGAGGTGGCCCGAGAGAAGCACTCGAGCGGCCGTCGCCAGGAGCGGGCAAGGCCGCAACATCCGAAGGTACCTGCTGAAACGGAAAAACCATCTCATCAAAGTAAACGTGTCGGGAAGTGATGACCCGATGGGAGATAGGACCATAGCAGCGGTAGCCTTTGGCGTTGGGGGGATAGCCGAGAAAAATGCAGGCCACGGACCGTGGTGCGAGCTTATGAGGAGTAGTGGAAGCGATGCTAGGGTAGCATAAGCAACCGAAGATGCGAAGCTCGGTGTAGGAGGGTGGCGTGCCGAACAAGAGATGATGAGGAGCAAAGTTCCCGCGAGTGCGACAGGGACGGATGTTGAGGAGTAGTGATGCTGTGGCGAGCGCGTCAGGCCAGAAACGTGGTGGCACGTTGGCGTGAAAGAGGAGGGTGCGAACGCAGTCATTAAGAGTGCGAAGCACGCGCTCCGCGCGGCCATTTTGTTGCGAAGTGTACGGGCAAGTGAGACGAAAAATCGTGCCGTGTGTGGCGAGAAGGTTGCGGATCGCAAGATTATCAAACTCCTTCCCGTTGTCTGTTTGCAACGCATGAATGGGACGACTAAACTGCGTGGCGACATAGGAGTAGAAAGCGGTGAGAGTGGCAACAGAATCCGACTTTCGCCGCAACGGGAAGGTCCACACATATTGCGAAAAATCATCAAGAATAACAAGATAATAAAGATAGCCCGTGTTACTAGCAACAGGAGATGTCCAAACATCACTATGAATCAACTCAAATGGGTATGAAGCAACATGCGAGGAAGTGCTAAAGGGTAAACGAGTATGTTTGCCGAGACGACAAGCATGACAAGTGTGATCGTCGATCTTATTACACGTGAATGAAAAACTACGAAGAATATGACGAAGGGTGGCGGTGCTGGGATGACCGAGACGGGCGTGCCAAAGGTCCACTCCGGCGGAGAGCGCCATGGGTGCAGCGACGGAGGATGTGGATGAGTGGACCGGGTAGAGCTCGTCGGGGCTGTCACATCGGTGGAGCACCATCCGGGTACGGGCATCCTTAACAGAAAAGCCAAACATGTCAAATTCAACGGTGACAGGATTTTCACGTGTTAGAGAACGAACATAAACTAGATTTTTAATGATGTTAGGGGAAACAAGAACATTAGAAAGATATAATGGAAGGGAGTTAGAAGGAAAAGCAGCATGGCCGACATGAGTGATGGGCATGGAAGAGCCGTCGCCCACGGTAATGCGAGCAGCAGTGCGAACGGGATGAGCGGTAAGAAGGTTACCGGGGTTGGCGGCCATGTGAGCCATGGCTCCGGTGTCCATGTACCAGTCGCCACCGCCAGTGTACTGCTGTGGCATGGGGGCGGTGTGGAGGGCCGCTAACAGCGCGGGGTCCCAGGGCGCCGGCGGGAGGGCCGGGGCCGACGGCAGAGGCTACGGTGGCGGCGCCGTGAACCCACCGGCCGAGGGCAGGCCATAGGCCGCCGAGGGGCCGTAGAGCGGCGCCGGCGGATATGCCTGAGGGGCCGCGTACATAGCCTGATGAGGGGCTGAACGGGCGCCAAAGACACGTACCGGGGACGGGGGCACGCGGAATAGGCATGGAGTATGCGTGTACCACCCCCGTCCAGGGGTTCTGGCCGGCCTGCCAGGGCGCCGGCGGGAGCTGGTGCTGCGGCGGGCGCGGCGCCCCGCCCTGTGTAGCCGGCTGCTGGTGCTGATTGCGGCCTCCTCGGCCGCGACGCCCGCCCCGGCGCTGCTGCTGCTCGGCGGGGGGCGGCGGAGGGGCCTGGGGCGCCACGGGGTAGGGGAACCCGGGTGGCGGCGGCGCATGGGCGGGCCGTGGCGGGGGAGCCGGAGCGGTGGGCGGCGCACCGCCACGGGTCCCGGCGGTGAGAGCCGTGTGGGTGGCCCAGGTGCGCGACATCCGCATCCTTCTCTCCTCCAGCTTTAGGTACGCGACGATCTTGGGGAAGATCGGGTTGGTGATGAGGGGGATGTTGGAGGTGGCGTTCCCAAAGTCCTCGTTCAGGCCGACGATGAGAGTGCTGAGGAGAAGCTCATCGGAGACCTTCTCGCCGAGGTCACGGAGCTCGTCGACAAGCTTCTTGAGGCGCATGCAATAATCGTCCACCGACGAGTCAAGCTGCTGGCACCCAAAAAACTCACCGTGCAAAAAAACCTTGCGTTGGAGCGCGTTGTCGGTGAAGAGGCCGTTGAGTTTAGTCCAAACGGCGTGAGCGTCATCCTCGGCGGAAACCACCGTGTGAAAGAGGTCCTTCGAGATGGTGGTGTAGAACCAGCGGATGAGGGTAGCGTCGATGGACGTCCACTCCTCGTCGTCCTCCATGAAGCGGGAGTCCACGGAGCCATCGATGTGATCCCGGAGATTGTACTCACGGAACACAAGGGAGAAGTACGTCTTCCAGGCATAGTAGGTGGAGGTGAGATGATCGAGAACGACCGGAACCCGAGCAAGGATGTTGAGATCGCGGATTACGACAGGATCGGGGCCTTCGAAGGGGTTGGTGCGGCGGCTGCGGGTGGTACCGGAGGAACCGGGGGAGGCCATGGTCAGAGGGGAGGCGGCGGCGTGTGTGGCGGCGCGGCGGCTAGCGGAAGGCGGCGCGGCAGGTGGCGGCGCGACGGGGTTGCGGGCGGAAGCGTGAGGCGGCGGCGGCACACGGGGGGCGGCGGCGCGGCGGCGGGGAGGCGCGGCCGCGGGGGCGGCCCGAAGTGGCGGCGGCGGCGGGTAGCGGCGGCGGCGATGGGATCGCGGCGGCGGCTTGTAGTTAGGGTTTTAGGATCCTAGGTATGATACCATGTTGGAAACGATTATTTAGGTAATGCTACTCGATGTATTGATCGGTGCATAGCGCACGTATATATGGAGTACAAGGTGGGCCTCTACCTCAACTATACAAAAACTAAGAGGTGAACCAGACCATACAATAGACATGTACAAACCATATATTCAACAATATCAACATATCCCATATCCATGTAAAGTACGGCCGAGGGTGGGGGGCGGGGGGGCGTTTGCCCCCTGTCCATGTTGGTTTTATGTCTACGAATCATTTTTTATAATTTATTTAAGTATGCTGGCACAACTTTTTTCATGGCCTAAGGTCATCCCTGACAATATCATTTTCTGTGAAAACTGTCAACCTAGAGACCCTAAAAGAACATCAACTGATTCATCGCCCCCATGGCATCGCCCTCCACGCACACGAACACGCGCACCATGGTGGCGAAAAGCTTCAGAGCATTGGATGTGGTGGTGTTGGCGAAAAGCTACAGAGCTTTGGGTGTGGTGCTGAAGATGTGAATAGTGTAGACGAGTCGATGGACGAGGCGCGTAATTTATAGAGTGAATTCCACTTTTTATCTTGTAGTTGTACATTTGTGACACATATTACCCCATTTAGCGGAAATTTTATCGAAATATCAGATTTTGGAGACTTTTAACACGGTTTTACCCCAGTTTTACATTTTCTTTGTTTATGGTCGATAGGATCGGCATGTTGCGTCATTGATTCGTAAAAAAATCTGTAAGAATCGGAGGGCATCATTGGCGATCTTGTCCAAGCTTCTCTTGTCTATCTGTTCCATTCCTTGTGGCCGCCCACATATTTTTGGATCCGGAGCATCACCTCACACCTTACCTGATGGACACGCATCAGAAAACAAGGGTCCAAAGCTTTCAAAAGGGGTATTCTAGACGAATTTTCACTCGACGGGGTAATTAGTGTCACAAATGTACAAATATGGGGTAAAAAGTGGAATTCACTCTAATTTATAAGTCATGGCTCACTTTTTTAGAGAGACGATTGGCTTAGTTTGGGTAGACCAGTTATGTGCTCGACCAGTGTCCGTTTAGGCCTAGTTTGGGAGTAATTTAGTGCGTTTGGCAAGCACGTTCTAGATAGCTAGGTGAACATTAAAAGAAAAATTTCCGATCTATTCACCTTAAATCATGATAGTATAGTGAACACTAAAAATAATGAAAATTATATGTATATCCGTAGACCACCTAGCGACGACTACAAGCACTGAATCGAGTCGAAGATGTGCCGCTGTCATCGCCCCTCCCTCGCCGGAGCCGGACAAACCTTATTGTAGTATTTTCATTAAGTAAAACAAATTAGGATTCTCTCCTAAGGAAGCGTCTCACCCTCGTGCACCCACCTACTACCGCTGCCGCATCCTTATGCGACCACCTCTCGCCCTTACTGTCACGCCGTGCCGCCAACCTCCTTCTCGAGTACCGGCCAGTGACGTCTCGCCGCAATCCTCCACCGTAGACCCCTCCTAGTGTGGGACCTGTTCAGCCGCCAATACATCTTTATGCAACCCGAGTCCAAGCACAATTCTGACCTTTGTGTGTACAATCCCATGACCGACCACCGCACCTTCCTATCAAAACCGCCAAGTTTCCAAAGTAGGAGGCATACCTCACAGAAGTATGTCTTACTCACCACCGTGGATGGCATGGACGACACCTTCATGTTGCTCTTTGTCAATAGCTACGGAGGCAACATCAAAGTACACGTCACCACATCCTCCTCTAGTACATGGGAGCTTGTTACTACTCAGGCAAGACACCATGACATCCCATGGTGGTCCGTCAAATTGTACGGTGACCCTGCCATCCTCCATGGCGGCGTCCTCCACTGGCTAACGTATCTTGGTTTCCAAATCGTCATCTATGACGTGAGGACTGGGATGTCGGCGCAGATGAAGCTTCGGCCAACCAACCACAAAGCAAGTCCGGTTCACTTGATAACGACACTGGATGGGAACCTATCGAAACTGCTCACCATAAAGGGGTTCAAGTTATCCACGTGGCTACAACTCCCCACGGTCCAACCAGATACTGATGGTAGCGGTTGGTCTCTCGAAAATGTAATCGACATTGAGAACGAAATATGTTTAGTGTGCCCAAACATCCTTCTCGGCGTTGGCACTGATGTAGTCGTTGCATTCGATGACTCAGGAAAAAGGAGCGGCAAGTGATGCCGTTGCGGATACAAAAGAAAAATCACTGTGGTGTGCTGGTAGTTATTGATTTAAAGACGAAGGGGATGGATATGGATAAGGAGAGCTCCATGTTGATTGTGATCGACCTATCATATCACCTACAAACCCTGAAATTGTTTTTCTGACTAGCTAGCCAAGCACGCAGGACATGCATGCTACAAATGCATTTGTAACTGAATATTAGTTCTGTATTCCGTAAGTCATGTAATTGGTTTCAAATAATTAGTTTTTATTTATGAATATATAGTGTACACGGATGCAAGTATATTTTTATGGCAGGGATACAGTTTAATGGCGTGTACATGCATGCATGGATATTTTTGAAGGCTCCATTCTGAATATACAATGTACATGGACGCCTTAGGTTCAGCTGACATCGACAAGCACCTCGTTTTTTTTCAAAAAGGGGGTTTATCCCAGCCTCTGCATCAGAAAGATGCATACGGCTCATATTATTAAAAATAAAATTCAGTAACAAAGTCGCCAAGTATCGAGGTGCGAAAATAAACAAAAAGCTCGAAAGAGCTAAAACCCAAAGCCACAACCGGCTGACAAACACAATAGGAGCACTACATGCCTATCCTATTACATGACCGCCATCCAAACCGGTTGAAAATATCCCGCGCTACCATCTCCCATCGGGTAGACGCAATAACCAAACGCTCCCTGGCCTCCATCGGAGTGAGTAGCGACCACATACGGATGAACGCCGTGGCCCTGAAGATAACCTGCAAGAAGTGAATGTTTGTTGATCTGTTAAATACTAAATCATTTCTGCAGTTCCATACTGCCCAAAGTAAAGCACAAACGCCAATACGAATGTGTCTTGCAGTATCGGAATCAACCCCATCAAGCCATGTTCCAAATAACATGTTGATAGAGGTGGGCTGATTAATATTAAACGCAATATGAATCGACCGCCACAGAATCTTAGCCAACGGACAATCGAGAAAGAGGTGTTTGATGTTTTTGTTATGATCGCAAAAGCTACACCTAGAAGAGCCCATCCAGTTGCGTTTTGCCAGGTTATCCTTAGTCAAAATGACTTGTTTATGCACAAACCACATAAACACTTTGATTCGTAAGGGAACCTTTACTCTCCAAACGTGAATCGAGGAAGGGACAACGCTAGAGTTAATGACATCCAGATACATAGATTTAACCGAGAACACACCGTTCTTAGTAAGTTTCCAATACAGCTGATCTGGTTGCTGGAACAGCCGGACCTCCATTAAACGTCTAACAAGGTGGAGCCAGGCCTCCCAACGATTTCCAATTAGCGTCCTCCGAAAACTAATATTGAGGGGAGTGGATTGTAAAACAGTTGCAACGTAGGCTTCTCTACGTCGCACAATGTTGTACAAAGTAGGATATTGAAGTGCAAGGGGAGTCTCCCCAAGCCACGTATCCTCCCAAAACCTCGTAGTGGCACCATTCCCAACAATAAATTTTGACTTGTTGAAAAAAAGTTGTTTGACTCTCATCAAACCCTTCCAAAAAGGTGAGTCGGAAGGCCTCACATTTACCTGGGCCAAGGTTTTAGCATAAGGATACTTATTACGCAAAATCTGTGCCCAAGTAGCTTCCGTCTCAGATGACAGTTTAAATAGCCACTTGCTAAGGAGACATATGTTTTTGACTTCCAAATTTTCAATACCTAGACCCCCTTGGTCCTTCGGCCTACAGATTATATCCCACTTAGCGAGCCTATACTTTCATTTGAGCTCATCATTCTGCCAAAAGAATCGAGATCGGTAGAAATCTAACCTTTTCCTGACTCCCACCGGAACCTGGAAAAAGGATAAGAGAAACATAGGCATACTGGTAAGGACCGAGTTAATCAGAATCAATCGTCCTCCGTATGACATGAGCTTCCCTTTCCAACAGCTCAGTTTCTTTTCAAAGTGATCCTCGATGCATTTCCACTCAATGTTAGTCAGCTTACGATGATGAATGGGTATACCTAAGTACGTAAACGGTAAGGAGCCCAATTCACATCCGAACAATTGTTTATACGTGTCCTGGTCATCCTTTGCTCTTCCGAAGAAAAACAATTCGCTCTTGTGGAAGTTAATTTTGAGGTCAGATAATTGTTCAAATAAGCATAACAACAGCTTCATGTTTCTTGCTTTCGCCAAGTCGTGCTCCATAAAGATGATAGTATCATCAGCATACTGAAGAATAAAAATCCCTCCGTCAACTAGATGTGGGACCAGGCCACCTACCTGCCCTGCATCCTTTGCCCGACCTATTAAAATAGTGAGCATATCAGCCACTATGTTAAACAGGATCGGTGACATCGGGTCTCCTTGCCTTAGCCCCTTGTGCGTTTGGAAATAGTGACCTATGTCGTCATTCACTTTAATCCCTACTCTCCCTTTTTGCGTAAAGGAATCAATCTGGTTTCTCCAGGCCGGATCAAAACCTTTCATACGCAAAGCTTGTTGAAGGAAAGGCCATTTAACTTTATCATATGCTTTTTCAAAATCCACTTTAAAAACTACGCCATCAAGTTTTTTTGAGTGGATTTCATGGAGCATTTCATGCAAGACAACAACCCCTTCAAGGATGTTTCTATAAGGCATGAAAGCAGTCTGGGACGGATGAACCACAGAGTGCGCAATCTGCGTAAGTCTGTTCGTCCTGACCTTGGTGAAAATTTTGAAACTCACATTAAGCAGACATATAGGTCTGAACTGCTCAATGCGAACAGCGTCTATCTTCTTAAGAAGAAGAGTTATCGTTCCAAAATTCAGCTTAAACAACTGAAGCTGGCCCTCAAAAAACTCCTGGAACATGGGCATCAAATCTCCCTTAATAAAATGCCAGCACTTTTTGTAGAACTCCGCAGGAAACCCATCCGGTCCTGGAGCCTTATTATTCTCCATTTGTGCAATGGCTTCAAACACCTCTTTCTCAGAGAAAGGAGCAGTCAGGAGCTCATTCTCGGCAGTCTCAAGTTGAGGAACATCCTCAACCCTAGACTCATCTAAGGACACAAAATTCTCTTCCGGGGGACCAAACAACTACTTATAATAATTGGTAATGTAGACTTTCAGATTGTCTTGACCAACTATCGTCCCTTCGTCTTGTTCTAGCTGGAAAATTCTCTTTTTACGATGCTTCCCATTAGCAATCATATGAAAGAGTTGAGTATTGTCCTCGCCTTGTACTATCTTGCGAACCTTAGCTCGCAACGCCCACTTCAATTCCTCCTCGCGAAGAAGCTGTTTAAGTCGCATCTCCGCCTCTATCTTTGTTTCCAACTCACTGGAATCCAAGATAGAAGTTTCAGCTTTAACTTCAAGGTTTTGAATAAGTAGAAGAAGTCTCTCCTTCTCCGCCTTATAAATACCATGCGTGTGCTTAGCCCATCCTCGAAGGAACCTTCGGAGATGACGAATCTTGCATTGCCATTGCTCGATAGGCGTCCTTCCTCCTGAGTCTTTAGCCCACTCCCGAGCTAAAAATTCGAGGAAACCTTCTCTTTCAAACCAGGCAAGTTCAAACGAGAAAATGTTCTTGTTGCCCACAAAAGTTTGAACTCCTGAATCAACTAATAACGGTGTATGATCAGAGACACCTCTTGTCAATGCCTGCACGGTTACCAAAGGAAACTTCTGTTCCCATTCGACACTTGCTAGGACATGGTCAAGTTTCTCAAACGTCGGGACCGGTAACGAATTAGCCCAAGTGAATTTCCTACCCGAAAGCTCTATCTCTCTGAGATCCAAACTTTCGATAATAGTGTTGAACATAAACGACCATCGGCCGTCAAAATTTTCATTATTCTTCTCCTCCTTCCTACGGATAATGTTGAAATCCCCCCCCCCCCCACTAAGAGGGGGAGCTGTTCGTTACCACAAATACGAACCAGATCCGCCAAAAAGTCTGGCTTGAGCTCTGGTTGCGCAGCTCCGTACACCGCCACCAAAGCCAATCAAACCCATCTGCCTTAGTTCGAACTCGAAACTTGACGGCAAAATCCCCCAAAACTACACTCCGAACTTCCAACGTTTTGCACTTAACCCCAAGTAAAACCCCACCGAATCTTCCTCGAGGGGGGAGGCAATGCCAACCAAAATCTACCCCCCGGACAAAGTGGCAAGAAATTGTGAAGTGAAGTTGCTTCTTCCAGTCTCAGACAATGCAATAAAATCCAAATGATGTTCAAGAGAAGCCTCCGCTAGAAATCTTCTTTTAGCCAAGTCTCTAAGACCTCTGCTATTCTAGAAAATGCCTCTCATATTTCATCATGAAATTTTTTTGCAGTGCGGATCCTAGCACTCCTACACATTGCCGAGACGGGATAAACCTTCCGTTTCCATGTCCGTTTTGGCTTAAGGTGACCATCAGCCTGATCAGCACAGTCATTCTCTGCTTCTATCGCCTCGGGCTCATCTACATGAAGAGACACCTCAGGAATGGTGTCCTCCTCCCTCTCGGGTAATGCAGGGTCAAGATCGGCACACAAGCCATCAAGAACCCTAACCCCAAGCGCATCTATCTCCGAGTCGTTCATAGGTTTAACAATAGCAATGTGACGGATTATATCTACCGCACGATCAGCTTCCAAATCAAGAATGTCATTAACCGACCTAGATACCTCAATATCATTATTACCAAGTGAAACTCCTATTTGATTTGCATTATGAATAGTTTCAACATCAGTAAAATGCAAAATGGAATTCGACTTATTAACTAACATACCAGTGGAGGTCTCGACGCCGCGCAACTTGGCAGCTCTCAAAGCACACCTCAACTACATGTCATCAACGTCCGGCTGCTCCTGCAGCCTCCCGCTGACCCGCCTCCCATGGGACACAGGGTCCGGGATACCGCCAAAGGCGATGACCTCCTCGCATGAAGCTCTGCTAGGGGAAAGGCCTCCTACCCATCCCCCAACAGCGGCACCCCGGGCCGTAGCCACCGGGGCAGGAGAGCAGCACGACGACGACTCCCGCGGCCTATCCACGGGCGACCCGCCGGCAGCAGGGGCCGGGGAGACCCTTGCACGGTGCTCCGGAGAGGAAGCCGGTGAGACGGGCGCGTCACCTGACCCGCCCACCACAACGGGGCAAAGAGTGACGGCGGCCTCCTGCACGGCCACCCCTCCTCCCGCGCGCGGCGACGTGGGGAAGAGCGCCGAGTCCTTCGTGGGCGCCGTCGGCGT
Organism: Triticum urartu; assembly: GCF_003073215.2. Taxonomy (NCBI): domain Eukaryota; kingdom Viridiplantae; phylum Streptophyta; class Magnoliopsida; order Poales; family Poaceae; genus Triticum; species Triticum urartu. The sequence goes on from NC_053028.1 coordinate 718,573,002, forward strand.
CGGCATCACAGGGGACCGGGCCTCCTGCCCGTCACCTCCAGCCATAGACGCAAGCGCAACACCATCCACGGTAGTCATCAGCGAGGTAGGAGACGTGGGAAGGGCCACCTGCCCCTCGGTATCTTCCAACTCAAGAACCACCGGCGCACAAAGAGGAGCCACGGGAACCACGGAACCCGGATAGACACCGCGAAGCCGAGGCGGAGCAGAGAACGGTCCCAAGGACCCAGGCTGCAAGGTGGACGTCGGAGCCACACCAGATGACCGAGCAGGAGCAATATCAGTAGAATCAGATGGACCGACCGGACCCTTGGCCCCGTCTTCGTCACCCATAGCAGAATCATCCTGGTTCCCCGGGGCACCTCCTCCCTCAGTCGTGTCCATAGGATTATCATCCTCAAACTCATCGAACAAATTAGGATCCTCATACAGAATGTCCAGCTGATACATAACACCATCGTGCGTCCAAGGCACCACGTTCGGCAAGAACTCAATATTAGCAACACTGACAAGTAAACGTGCCACCCCGTTGGCCCGAGTGGCATATCCACCTGTTCAGTCTTGCCGATCAAAGACCCCAAACTCCACGTCACCAAGAAGCTATCCAGGGGATCAGATGGTGCCCCGGAGAAACGAACCCAAATCTGCCTCAACGGCGTGCCCTGCGGCTCCTTCTTTTTCCACTCATCAAACTGCAACACAAAACTAGTGCCTGTGACCCTGCTCATACCGAACTTGAGGATTCGCAACTGATCCTCCTTAGACGGAAAATCAACTTTGTAAGACGTATCATTTAGCTTGAGCAACGACCACTAAAAATTACCCGGAGCGAGTTCCCGCAGCTGCTGAATAATTTGCGCCTCGGTCAACGGTCCATGAACTACCTTCACCACCCCTGGGAAAGTGGTCTCTACCGCTGGTGCCAAAGGTGCCACACTGGGAGACTCGAAGAACATCAACTCCGAGCAGCAGACCCCGTAAATCTAAACAGTAGGCTTAGGACCAAGCATAAGAGGACACTCGGCAGCGGTATGCTTAGGTTTCCGGCACAGGTCACATAATTCCGCAGTGTACTCAGCCATAAAGTGTCCCGTGTCACCACAGCGAAAACAAGTAAGCTTCTTCTTCTTTGCCGCCCACTTGGACAACTTGTCAGCCTCAGATTTGTCTGTACCATGCTCAGAAGCAGAATCACCAGTCTGCATGGGCTCCGGCAACGTGACTTCGGCCAGGGCTTGAACCGTCTCCACCGCCACCTGCGGTAGAGTCGATCAACCGTCAGCCACCTCCGTCTCAATCGTAGTCTTCGGATGCCTTGGCTGATAGTAACGCCTGTTCCCGCCCTGCCCTCCACGGAAACGACCCCGGAAAGAGCGGTTATTAGGGCCGACCGCACCCTCCACAAAGTTGCCAGGCGGTCCTTGGAAACCCCGGTTGGCATTGCCGTCGTCCACCCAAGCATAACCACGGCCACCTCCGGTAGACGAAGAGCCCCGATGCAGCCCAGAACCATAAGCATCATACCCATCATCGCCCCACTGACCACGCGGAGGATTATGATCATCCCCCGCCGACGCCCCCGCCCCACGGCCGTTCGTGCCATGGCCAGTGCCACCGCGTCCACCCGCCATCTGCCTCGGCCACGGCTCGGCCCTTGGCGGCGGCGGTGGCGCAGCCCTAGGCTGGGAAGGCGGAGGAGGCGTGGCCTTAGGCGGCTAGGCCACCCTAGCCGGAGGCGGAGGAGGCGCTCCCTGAGGCAGCGGCGGAACGACCCGTGGCGGAGGCGCCGCACGAGCGGGGCCCGGCGCGGCAGCAGTCGCAGCCGGAGGAGCGGAGCCCCCCCGCGGCCCCGGTCGGGTTCCTCACCACCGGCGCAGCCCGCGGCGGAGGTGGCTTGGGCGGCATTTCCGCCGGACGAGAACTAGGTGACGGGTGCCGGCCAACGCCGGCGATTGCTGGGGAGGAACGGCGCAAGGAAGCCAATCCTCCCGCGACGGCGAACCCTAGCGGCAACGAAGAGAGAGGGGGAGGGAGATCGTGCATGCAGGGGCGATCGGTCCGAGGCCTCCTCATGCACGTCGCCCACACCCATTGCTACGCAAACCTGGCCAGCCCCCTGGGCCTCTAGCCCAGTACTAGCCAGGCCCGCATCGCGAGCAATCTCAGGCGGCCCACCTGTGCCCAAAGGAGCATTCAAACGCTCAGATCTGGGCACCCGAATGTCACACGCAGCGGCCACCGCCGGCGATCGTTGTGACACCATACGACTGCCTTTCTTCTTTCTCCGAGTCACTCTCGTCCAGCACTCGGGACGAAAAAAATCAGACAAAGTGATAGCCGGCGGCCCCTCCTTCGGCAAAGGTCCACTCCATGGTTTCACTTTCGACTTCTGCGAAGGAACCGGAGTACCGAACGAAAATGATTTATTACTACTCACCAAAGGTTTAGGCACCGAGGTAGATGTAGCCACACCAAGCGTAGTTGGTGGCCGAACCGTCGTTTCCGGTGGATCATCATCGTCTTCATCTTCATCAGCAAGAATCCAGAAACGTCCCCCAACCCGCTGCGTAGGCTTGGGTCCGTCGGCGTCCTCCGTAAGATCCACTACATCAAGTTGCTCGTCGCAATCCATGGGTGCCTGCACACACTCAAGAACCTCGATATGTGTCGTGGTTTTGTCACGGCAGATGTCCTAGGAAAAGGTCTTAGTCATGGAGCCATCGCAACGGGTTAACTCAAAGGGGTTAAAGCGGACACAGGGAAACAGAGGGTTTATACTAGTTCGGCCCCTTCGATGAAGGTAAAAGCCTACGTCTAGTTGTGATGGAATTGATGGGGTTTCCATGACTAGGGAGCAAACAAGCTTCGCCTAAGTCTCGAGTTGTGGTTGTCCGTCTTTGAACCGCTGTCGGGTTGTCCCCTTATATACACGGGTGACGCCCATCGGTTCACAGAGTCCCAATCTCCGGTTCATACTCGTATCCGGGTTGGTCTCTCCTTATTCCTAACTTACAATAAAAGTTTACATACAAGCCGGTTTACAGCTACAAGTGTTGAACCGACTATGGCCTTGGGCCCTTATCTAGCTTCTTGGGCTTTAACACTCTTGAACTACTGATGAAGTTAACCCGGCCCAGGTAGGCCGGTTTACGTTCAGTAGTAATATCCCCAACATTAGGCCCCAGATTGATTTGAATGAGTTCATGTCAATCCTTAGTAGAAATCTTCATCTTCAACATCTTCTTGTAATTGCTGAACCGGCTTGACGTCATCTTCTCTAATTGCTGTTAAACCGGGGTGACGTCATCTGTCATAAAGAAAGTATCCATAATACCTCTTCATTTTAATAAGGTTGCGAGAATCGAGGCGACAACTCCGTTCCGTGGCCCCTGGTTTGTCGCGCCTGACACATGTCCCTTGTCTTATAAATAGGACCGAAGGGTCATTTCCTTTTTCTTCTTCGTGCCTTCTCATCTTCGTCTTCCTCGCGTCGTCAGCTTCGGAGCTCCGCCGCCGCCGTCGCCTCCAGCCTCGACCTTGGCCGCTGCATCGACCTGAACGTACCAGAGAACTGCGGTGACCTTCCGCATCCTCCTCAGCTCTAGTAAGCCCTCTGTTTTTCTTAACCTAGATATGTTCTAGGGTTCGCTGTTCTTGTGATGTTCATCGATTGCTCCTGTTCATGCGTTAACCTCTGTAAAGATCTGTAAAACCTCGTACTGAATACCACTTAGCTTTTCGCATCCACCTATAGTCTTGCGTTCAAGTCCGTGGATCTCATCTGTTTATCTGCCCATTGATTCACTTCCACTCTGCTTTAAGCTTTTTGAATATTTTTCCTGTTTTTCTGAAGCTGCCTCAGATCCATTGTTGTAACAGAACTTTTATGAAACCTGTTTCTGCATACTTAGCCATCTTGCAACCTCCCGTGCTTTCAATATTTAGATCAGGCGGTTTAACTTACCATAGGAAAAGTTAATGAACCGGAAAAGTTAATAAACCGGTATATACCATTAGTCCCCTTATTGAACCGCCAGTATCCTTTAGCCATAATCCATCGCTTCACAGAGCTTCAGCTTGAATATAGTTATCCTCAGTTTAGCATTGATCATCTCAATGTATATTTTGTACCCAACACAATCTTGAACCGGAATCGCTTATTTTGTAGATTCCACCATGGCCAAACAAGTATATGAGTGCAACTGGGCTCCTTCTCATGTCACAGAAACGCAGCTGAACAATTTAGTCTTAACTGGCACCTTAAGCAGTAAGAATACCATCCACTGGAGAGTCCCAGGCAAAGAATGTCCTCCCACACCTCGAGAAGGAGAGGTTGTAGTTTTTGCGGATCACTTAGCCCGAGGTTTTAATCCACCCGGTTCAAAATTCTACCGGGACGTCTTAGCCAACTTCCAACTTCGTCCGCAAGATACTGGCCCCAATTCTGTCACCAACATATGCCATTTCCATGTGCTCTGTGAGGTGTTCTTTCAAGAGGAGCCTACAGTCGAGTTATTCCGAGATTGTTTCCATCTAAACCGCCGCACAGAATTTACTGATGGTTCCAATATGGAATTGGGTGGCATGGCGATTCAGAAGCGGAAAGAGGTCACTTATCCTCACGCAAAACTGCACAGCCATCCCCAAGAATGGAATCACACATGGTTCTATTACAAGGATACCTCCCCTGCTAATGAAAATCCCTTGCCTGGTTTTCGTCCGGAGCGGCTTAGCAACATGCACCCTTTTCCACAGAGGTTGACTGCCAAAGAGAGAAGTAAATATGCTCCCCAACTGTCCAAGCTCAGAGCCTTTATGGCCAACGGTTTAACAGGGGTTGATCTCGCTCGTTGCTGGATATCCTGGAGCGTACTGCCTCTCAGCCAACGCTCCGGTTTGATGTGTGAATATACGGGCAGCGTTAACGACCCACTGCGGCACATGAACATCCAGCTTACTGACGAAGAAGTCACAGAAGCTGTAAAGAAAATTTTGAATGAACCGGAATACGTCTGCGCCCGAACCGGCCTGCTTCCTTTCTGCGCCACCAACAAACCGCCAGCTGTAAGTCTGAATTTTTCCTTTCATTAACTCTGATAATATTACATCTGCTTAGTTACTTGATACCCATATCTGTTGACGCAAGGTGATGATCCGTTTTGGAGCAAGAAGCTCCCACAGGAGAAAGCAGACAAACCGGAAAGACCGACCCGGCCCAAGACAAAAGTCCTTAAGAAACCTGCTCATAAGAGGAAAACCACTGCGTCCTCTGATCCGCCCACTGATGACGATGTGGGTAATCCGGACCTTGAGGTAGAACTTAATTCATTTGGCTTTCTTTTTACCCACTTTATTGATGATAATATTTGTCAGGATGATGCCGAAGCCAGCCATGCTGATGATGCAGAGGTAATTACTCTCTCTTCTGACTCGAACTTTCTGCCTTCACTGAAAATTTGTCAGGCAAACCGGAAAGTTAAATTTTCTCACCCTCTTGCTCACTTGGATCCCAAATTTCTTATGAAGACCCAACAGCACGAAGCGCGCCGCACAACTCGGCACAGCGGCCAGGTAGTTACCTCCGCCGGTTTACCGAACAGTCCGGTTCAGAGACGTCGTTCAGAGGTCTCTAATTTGCTTGTCAGTACTTGTCCTAAAGTGGGCTATTTTCGTCAACCGCTTAACCCATCTGACTCCGATTATTAGGTTACCTCCCACTCATCCTCTGGCGAGTCAACAGGTACCCAGCTGCCACCGCTTAAAACCGTGCTTGGGTAAGCTTGCACTTATCATAATATTCCTGGTATTGCATCTTGCAACATATATTGTTTTTGATTTTGCTACCCTTTTCAGGGCCAAACCGAGGTCGAGCAAGAAGGCTCGCCAGGATAAAGCGGCCGAAGAAGAAACTGCCCCTGAACCGGGCAACATCCCAGACGTTGGAGCAGCTATCCATGAAAACGTGCCCAATGACCCGCCAGCGCAGGATGAGGCTTTTATTACTGAAGAGAGGCCTGTTGATGCCTCTGGTCCTGCTGACCAGCCTAGAAGTCCCGTCCGGAATGAAAAATCCACAAGTCCATCCAAAGCTACTGGTAAACCGACAGCCACAGTGCAAACCGGTGATGCCCAGGATGATGAAGTTGTCATCACTGGTGTTGGTCATACCGAACCCAGCAATCCTGTCGCTTTGTCCAAACATACTGCCAAGGACGAATTTGCCGCAATGGGCAAGGGAAAGTGGAATGTCGATTTGGCGACCTATGCTGCACTGAGTGCTCAAGATCTTCATTCTGGTTATCTGAACCGGCTATATACCAGTCGCGATCATGAAGCTGGCCTAGTGAACATGATGAAGGAGAAATTTGAGGTAACTTTTATATGCCTCTTCCTGCTTGCATATCTTTTAGCCTTGCCGATTCTCCTAGCCCCCAAGGGCCGGTTTGTAATATTCTTTCAAATCGGGACTTGTGAAATATAAAACTGCATACTTCCGAATGTGCTGATGTAGCCCCCAAGGATCGGTTCAACTGAATGAAGTTAAACCGGGACTTATGAATATAAACCTGAATGCTTCGAATTTCACTGATGTAGCCCCCAAGGGTCGGTTCAACTTAATGTAGTTAAACCGGGATTTTTTAAGTAGCTGAATATAGCAATATCAGAACTTTATTTGAGCAAATAGCCATTAGCCCCCAAGTGCCAAGTTGAATACTCGTATTGAGCTTGGGACTTTGCAATCAGTTAATAGTTGCAGACCAAATAGGCATTAGCCCCCAAGTACCAAGTGCATAACTCGTTATGTGGTTGCTACTTCAATTTCTGTACCGTTTGTTAAACCATATAACTGTCTGAATGCAGGCTGAGCTGAAGACCAAAGAAAATCAACTCGCCGATCTTCAAGAGAACTTAAAATCCCAACAAGCTGAAACCTCCAAAGCAAAAGAGGAATTGACCAGCGCTTTAAGCGTCATGGAACAGCTGAAAGAGGGCTTCAAGAAAGATCGAGCGGATTGGGCCACTGAGAAAAACGCTTTGATCAAGAAGATTGAAACTGCTGAAGCTGCCCTTAAACCGGTGACAGATGAATTAACCAGCGTAAAGCGACAAGTGCATGCAACGACTGCCGCCATCTTTGGTAAGCGTCCTTTGACTTTTGTGATAATTTTGATCTTCCTATGATAGGTCCGGTTTATGAACTGTTCTATCATGTTGCAGGCACACGCATTAGCCACTTGGGGTCAGATGTTCGGATGAAACTGAAAGATGCCTACACATTAATCGAACAGCTGTATACTGGAGCGCAGCGGATTATCTCGACTGCGTCACATAACAATCCGGCACCCACGTTAATCCAAGATACTCTTAAGAGATTGTCAATGCTTCCCGCCCGGATTGAAGAGCTGAAAAAATCTGCTGCTCGAACCGGTGCCATCAATGCTTTAATCCGAGCAAAGGCATGGGTGCCAGACTTCGATCCTGTTGAAGCAGCTCAGGGCTATCCCAGTTTGAAGGAAGATGGTTCAGAGTTCAATGAAGATGATCTGAGAGCAATAAACCGGGCGGTGCGCCCTCTAGCTTGTCAATTGGTAGAAGAGGCAGATTTGACGCATTATCAAGCCCAATATAATAATCAGAACAAACGAGTGGCTGCACCAGTTCCCGAAGCGGAAAATCTAATCCCGCCAATCCATAAGCATACTTATGCTCCTGATATTGAACCGTCTTCACTGATCCATGATGAAGCTGTTTTTCAAGCTTTAATGGGAATCAACTGGACCACTGTTGACTTCCAGCCGCTGGGTAGAGCAGAAGAAGCTAAAGCGGCACATGACGACCCACGACCATCAGACCAAGGCGGTGATCAAGCTTGAACCAGAGATCGGTTTAATAGGCTGCCTTGCCAGAAAAAACAATGATCTTATTTGGGCACCATGTTGCCTTGTAATAGGATAGCCAACGTTTTTGCTTCTGAGATGCCTTCGTGCATCTGTGCTGATACTTTTGTTTGAAAGATCGAAACTGCCAATCTATATGCCCTGCAATCATAAGATCTTAAACTACCAGGGCGGTTGTACCGCCAGCCGGTTTATGAACTTCATATATATGCAAGGAGATTGACATATATGATCAAATTTTGTGATACAAAATACCTGCCATCATTGGGCACGAAGTAGGCTTAGCCAATCTTGAAGCGGCGGTTTGATAAACCTGCACCGTCATGGGAGAAAACAGCTCCTGTATATACAATGCCGGTTTACTATGTAAACCGTGCTTGGTTATAATAAATATTTTGTTACTCCAAAAAAGGATGTTAACAGTAAAAATCAAACCGAGTAAATAACCTCCGGTTTAAAAATGGACCGTGTTCCGCCAAATTGGCAGTTTGAACAGGTGGAAAACGTTGTCGGTTTAAGAACGCAACCAAGATAAAACACCAGTTTATCAAGAAAAAATATTGAAGCAAAGGCAATGATAAAACCGTTTGCAAAAAGAGAGGCTTTACTGAGCTGATCAGATGGCGTTACCATGGTCGGACACGACCAAGCTCCCAATATGTGTAGCTATGGTTCAAGTCAGCCAGGTCCCCAAATGAAACCGTGGCATTACGCCGATCAAGTGTCATAGCAATGGTTCGGGTTCGACCAAGCCCCCAAGTGATTCTATGGCCTTTAGGCCGATCAAGAGGTGTGACTGGTTCAGACTTGACCATGTCCCCAAGTGATCTGGTGGCTTTCGCCTATCAAAAGGTGTTGCATCGGTTCAGACATGACCGAGCCCCCTAGTGATATTTATAATTTTTCCAAGGGGTAAACCGGAGGCCGCTTTAAGACAGAACAACTGCATGTAACCACGCATGATGTAAAAGAACAGATACCCCGCTTTAGCTGAGGATCCGGTTTATTGTATTTATAATATATACATTGTCATAATATGTACATAAGCAGAGCCAATGGCTCAAGTATAATAAGGCCGAAGATGAGCTATGTTCCACGGCCTGTTGGTCTCCTCTTCTGATTTGCGTGAGTCTTTTCGCTCTCGAACATCGATTAGATAGTATGACCCGTTGTGCAGATTCTTGCTGACCACGAAAGGTCCCTCCCAAGGCGGGGATAACTTATGCATATCGGTTTGATCTTGAATGAGCCGAAGCACCAAATCTCCTTCTTGAAAGGTTCTGGTTCTGACTCGACGACTGTGATAGCGACGAAGATCCTATTGGTAAATCGCCGAGCAGGCAGATGCTATGTCTCGCTCTTCATCCAACCGGTCCAAAGCGTCTTGTCGAGCTGTCTCGTTGTCCGCTTCAACATAAGCCGCCACACGAGGTGAATCGTGACGGATATCGCTAGGGAGAACCACCTCCGCTCCATAGACCATGAGGAACGGCGTGTATCCTGTTGATCTGTTGGGTGTATTATTAATGCTCCATAATACGGATGGCAACTCTTCTACCCAACAACCCGGCGTCCTTTGCAAAGGAACCATAAGCCACGGTTTGATGCCTCTCAAGATCTCCTGATTAGCTCTTTCTGCTTGACCATTGGACTATGGGTGCGCCACTGATGAAACGTTAAGGCGGATATGCTCCCGCTCGCAAAACTCCTTCATGGCACCTTTGGACAAATTGGTACCATTATCTGTGATGATACTGTGTGGAAAGCCAAACCGGAAAATCACTTTTTTGATGAACTGAACCGCCGTGGCTGCATCACACCTGCTAACAGGCTCCGCCTCCACCCACTTTGTAAATTTATCAACCGCCACCAGGAGGTGGGTCTTCTTATCCTTGGACCTTTTGAAAGGCCCAACCATATCTAGCCCCCAAGTTGCAAACGGCCAAGTGATTGGAACCATCCTCAACTCTTGAGCCGGTACATGAGCACGTCTTGAGAACTTTTGGCAACCATCACATCGCCTGACCAGATCCTCCGCGTCAGCATGGGCAGTTAACCAATAGAAACCGTGGCGGAACGCTTTAGCCACCAAAGATTTTGAACCAGCGTGGTGACCAGAATCCCCTTTGTGGATCTCACGCAAAATTTCACAGCCTTCCTCAGGAGATACACAGCGTTGAAACGCTCCTGATACACTGCAATGGTGCAACTCGCCATTGATGATTGTCATGGATTTGGACTGCCGTATTATTTGTCTGGCCAGAGTCTCATCCTCTGGTAACTCGCCCCGGTTCATGTATGCTAGGTAAGGAAGTGTCCAATCCGGAATGACATGAAGAGCTGCCACCAATTGAGCCTCCGGATCAGGAACAGCCAAATCCGCTTCACCTGGGAGCTTGACCGACGGGTTGTGCAATACATCAAGGAAAACATTAGGCGGGACCGGTTTACGCTGGGAGCCCAACCGGCTCAGGGCGTCCGCTGCCTCATTCTTCCGATGGTCCACATGGTCCACCTGATAGCCCTTGAAGTGACCCGCAACAATATCCACCTCACGACGATAAGCAGCCATGAGTCGGTCTTTAGAATCCCAAGTGCCAGACACCTGTTGAGCCACTAGATCCGAGTCACCGAAGCACTTAACCCGGCTTAGATTCATCTCTTTAGCCATCCGGAAACCATGGAGCAAGGCTTCATACTCAGCTGCATTGTTAGTACAAGGGAACATTAAGCGGAGAACATAACAGAACTTGTCACCTCATGGGGAAGTTAATACGACTCCAGCCCCCGAGCCCTCCAATTGTCGTGATCCGTCAAAATGGATGGTCCAATATGTGTGATCCGGCTTTTCCTCAGGGGCCTGCAGCTCCGTCCAATCATTGATGAAATCTACAAGTGCTTGGGATTTCACCGCCGTCCGAGGCACGTTTTTAAACCTTGCGGCCCAAGCTCTATAGCCCACTTGGCAATCCGGCCCGTCGCTTCCCGGTTCTGGATGATATCACCCAAGGGGGCAGAACTGACCACTGTGATGGGATGCCCTAAGAAATACTGCTTCATCTTCCGGCTTGCCATAAAAACTCCATATACCAGCTTCTGCCAATGTGGATACCTTTGTTTGGATTCAATAAGCACCTCACTGATATAATAAACCGGACGTTGAACCGGATGCTCCTTGCCTGCCTCCTTGCGCTCCACCATGATAGCTACGCTGACCGTGCGAGCATTAGCAGCAACATACAGCAGCAATGGCTCCTTGTCAATGGGAGCGGCGAGCACGGGCGGATTGGCCAATTGCTGCTTTAAGTCCTCGAACGCCTGATCAGCAGCAGGACTCCAGACGAATTGATCCGTCTTTTTCAACATCTGATACAAGGGGATTGCTTTCTCACCAAGGCGGCTGATAAACCGGCTCAACGCGGCAATCCGGCCAGCCAATCGTTGAACGTCATTGATACACTTCGGTTTAACCAAGGAGGTGATGGCCGTAATCTTCTCCGGATTAGCCTCAATTCCCCTGTTGGACACTAGAAAACCCAACAACTTGCCTGCCGGTACACCGAAGACACACTTGGCCGGATTGAGCATCATCTTATACGTCCTCAGGTTATCAAAGGTCTCCTTCAAATCATCAACCAAAGTCTCCTTCTTCCTTGACTTAACCACAATATCATCCACATAGGCATGTACATTGCGGCCAATCTGCTTGTGAAGACGATTTTGCACACACCGTTGATAGGTTGCCTGGGCACTCTTGAGCCCAAAAGGCATAGACACATAGCAAAAGGCTCCAAAGGGAGTTATGAACGCTGTCTTCTCCTGGTCCTTAATTGCCATTTTGATCTGATGATAGCTGGAATATGCATCCAAAAAACTTAAATGCTCGCAACCCACCGTAGCATCAATAATTTGATCAATACGGGGAGGGCAAAAGGATCTGCTGGACAAGCTTTATTAAGATCAGTGTAATCCACACACATGCGCCAGGTGCCGTTTTTCTTAAGGACCAGCACCGGATTAGCAAGCCACTCAGGGTGGAAAACCTCAATGATGAAGCCAGCTGCTAGGAGCCTGGGCACTTCTTCTCCAATAGCCTTGCGCCTTTCTTCGTTGAACCGGCAGAGGAACTGTTTCACCGGTTTGTATTTGGGATCCACATTAAGAGTGTGCTCAGCGAGTCGCCTCGGTACACCTGGCATGTCAGAAGGCTTCCATGCAAAGATGTCCCGATTCTCACGGATGAACTCAATGAGCGTGCTTTCCTATTTCGGATCCAAATTGGCACTAATGCTGAACTGCTTGGACGAATCGCCAGGTACGAAGTCAACAAGCTTAGTCTCAGCTGCTGATGTGAACTTCAGGGCCGGATCATGTTCCATGGTAGGCTTCTTCAGAGGAGTCATATCCGCCGGATCAACATTGTCCTTGTAATACTTCAGCTCCTCGGTGGCACAAACCGACTCTGCGTAAGCCGCATCTCCTTCTTCGCATTCCAAAGCGACCTTACGGCTTCCGTGAACCGTTATAGTCCCCTTATGACCCGGCATCTTGAGCTGCAAGTACACATAACAGGGCCGTGCCATGAACTTGGCATAGGCCAGTCGCCCAAACAGGGCGTGATACGGGCTTTGGATTTTTACCACCTCAAACGTCAGCGTCTCTGATCTGGAATCATGATCATCTCCAAAGGCCACTTCCAGCGCTATCTTACCAACGGGGTATGCTGACTTGCCAGGTACCACACCATGGAAAACTGTATTTGACGGTCGGAGATCTTTATCTGTTAGCCCCATACGACGGAAGGTCTCATAGTATAGGATGTTAATACTGCTACCCCCATCCATGAGTACCTTGGTGAACTTATAACCTCCCACCTGAGGCGCCACCACCAAAGCCAGTTGACCCGGATTGTCAACCCGGGGAGGGTGATCCTCTCTACTCCATATGATTGGCTGCTCTGACCAGCATAGATATCGTGGCACGGCCGGTTCAACAGAATCAACTGCCCGCTTCTGGACCTTCCGGTCTCGCTTGTCCAAGCTAGTGGTGAATACGTGATATTGCCCACTATTCAATTGCTTCGGGTTGCTCTGGTAACCCAACTGCTGCTGTTGCTGATTGTAACCACCCTGGTTATTCTGATTATTCTGATTGTTATGTCCGCCCGGATTACCATTAAATCCTGAACCGGAATTTCCTCCACCGTAACCCGGCCCGGATCCACCGCCGGAGCTGGGATCATACCGGAAAGCATTAGAACTCTTGAACTCCTGCATAATGTAGCAATCCTTCCAAAGGTGGTTTGCTGGCACCTCCTTCGTCCCATGCTTTGGACAGGGCTGGTTCAATAGGTAATTCAAGCGGTCCGGATTAGGACTAGGCGCTCCACTGCGGTTCTGCGATTTACCCTTGCGTCGCTGGTCCTTGTCCTGCGCATTAGTATTAGCCACAAAGTCCATGTTGCCATCCGCTTTACGCTTGCCTCCGCCGCCATTACCTGCTGAGTGATGTTGCTGACCCTTGGAGTTGTCGTTCTTCTTTCCCTTCCCTGTCTTTTCATCATCAGACTCGGGATCCTTGGTACTATCAGAATTAGCATACTTTACCAAAGCGGCCATGAGAGTCCCCATGTCAGTGCAATGGCGCTTCATCCGTCCTAACTTCAACTTTAGGGGTCCAAACCGGCAATTTCCTTCCAAGGTTATGACTGCGGTGTCAGCGTTGATGCGGTCTGATGAATGCAGAACTTGTGAGACCCGGCGTACCCAATGAGTAGTTGATTCTCCTTCCTCCTGGACACAGGCAGCTAAATCCACTATCGACATAGGCTGCTTACATGTGTCTTTGAAGTTATTGATGAACCGGGCCCATAACTGGGCCCATGAACTGATAGAATTGGGCGGCAAGCTCTTCAACCAGGTACGTGCCGTCCCTTCAAGCATCATGGTGAAATACTTTGCACACGCCGCATCATCTACATCAAGCATCTCCATGGCCATCTCATAGCTCTCCACCCATGTCTCTGGAGGTTGATCTGACGTATAGTTCGGTACCTTGCGCGGGCCCTTGAAATCCTTAGGCAGGCGCACATTGCGTAAAGCGGGGACAAGGCAAGGTACCCCCAATGCGCTAGAAGTAAGCCCAGGCTCAACCGAAGTGGTCGGACGAACCGGCGTAAGCTGACGAGCTTGATGATGTGCCGCTAACTCGGCTTCCCTGCGTGCTCGGGCCCGGTCCACCACCTCCTGGGCATTGTCGACACCACCAGCCGGATTGTTGCCACGGGGCGCTCCATGCCGTGCATTACTTGACATAGCTGGTTCCTCCATATGCCTGCTATAACTCCTGCTTGGACGTGGGGTAGAATGAATCCGGTCGCGGCTGTATGAATACACTTCCTCTTGGACCAAAGCCGTCCTAAGGAGCTCCTTGACCCGGCGCGTCTCTATCGCCTGCAATGAATCACCTTCAACTGGAATAGCCTCCAACCGTGCCGCAGCCGCAACGAGGTTATCCAGCGGATTGGAGTAGTGACCCGGAGGTGTGGGCACAGCCTGCGGTACACCAGTATTATGACGAGGCAGATCTATTAAACGGGGCTGGACCGGCGCGCCTGTTCCAGCTGCCTCCGCCCGGTTTATCACCGGCGGTTCACTGGTTCCCGCTCCAGGGGTGTTGAAGAGGTCCCTTGCTTCGAAAACTGAAGGCAAACGAGATCGGTATTTCCTCCTCATGACTTCCTGTGATGCGTTCTGGTCCAGCATGAGCTTGTAAGCTTGCGCATCCAAAGCGGCCCGCTCCGCAGTCATCCTGACCTCTTCAGCTGCTAAATCCGCTTTGGCCTGAGTGATCTGCTCCCTCACCTTTGCAATTTCCGCGTTGTGAGCGTCTTGATCCGTCGGGTTAGCCTCTGCCATGAGCGCAGCCAACGCATCGAACAGATCGGACAAAACTTGAGCCGGCGGGCGCACAGAGCCTCCTGCCCCGGCAGCCGTTGCCGCTGCTGAACCGGAAACCATCGCCGCGGCAGTCGATGAATTCAGCGCTGCTTGTGTACCGGCCATGAATATTCCAACCCGGTTGGGCAGATCAGAGGGGTCCGAAATACTGTCGCCATCAGAACAGCCCCCAATCCGGCCATCTTGTAGCTGATACAAAGACTCAGTTTCTCCGGTCGACTCGTCGCCAGAGTAAACGACGGTTTCGCCGCCAGATCCTAATCCATCCTCATAACTTCCTCCATGGATGACTCCCACGAAGGCACGTTTCACGGCTGGCTTAACCCGGGCAGGTCGCGCACGCTAAGCTGTCTCGACGAGGTCGGTGCAGGTGTCCAGCTCAGGGCCCGGTTCACCGATCTTGCCAATGAAAACGTGTATGCCACCAAAGGGGGCCCGGTACCCGTACTCAATCGAGCCGGCCTCGGGGCCCTAGCCTGCATCGTCGATGTAAATCTTGCCGCGACGACTCTTGGTCATCCGGCCCATAGCGTATCCCTCGAGTCCTTCGAAGCGGCCCTCCAAGAACTTGAAACCATCGTGCGATAGCCCCACGGTGGGCGCCAACTGTCGTGGTTTTGTCACGGCAGATGTCCTAGGAAAAGAACTTAGTCGTGGAGCCATCGCAACGGGTTAACTCGAAGGGGTTAAAGCGGACACAGGGACACAGAGGGTTTATACTAGTTCGGCCCCTTCGATGAAGGTAAAAGCCTACGTCTAGTTGTGATGGAATTGATGGGGTTTCGATGACTAGGGAGTAAACAAGCTTTGCCTAAGTCTCGAGTTGTGGTTGTCCGTCTTTGAACCGCTATCGGGTCGTCCCCTTATATACACGGGTGACGCCCGTCGGTTCACAGAGTCCCAATCTCCGGTTCATACTCGTATCCGGATTGGTCTCTCCTTATTCCTAACTTACAATACAAGTTTACATACAAGCCGGTTTACAGCTACAAGTGTTGAACCGACTATGGCCTTGGGCCCTTATCTAGCTTCTTGGGCTTTAACACTCTTGAACTACTGATGAAGTTAACCCGGCCCAGGTAGGCCGATTTACGTTCAGTAGTAATATCCCCAACAATATGGAAAAAATCGATTGTTAAATGCTTACCAATCGCAAGCTCTTCGTTAACGTTGAGATGTCGTCCGGCCAAAATATCTCCATCTTCGTCCCGGATCGTCATCCAACGAGACAGATGCGAGTAGATCAAGCCATTGATACATCGCCCCGCCTCCCTATCATCTTGAAAACGCACATACCATTTCGTAGGACGCAAAAAGTCCCAATCCCGATCTGTCGTCGAGGGATCTCGACGGGAAGGCGGGGAAGGGAGTAGATCAGGCGCCGCCACAGAAACCACCACGAGCGCCGGCTGCAATTCATCAGGAAGTGGCGGATCCGACGACAACCGCAGATGCGGCGGCGGCGGAAGCTCCTCCCCGCAAGGCAGGTCTGCCGTGCGGCGCGGCGGTGGGGAACACCCCCTCCCGTTGGCCCCCAATCCATCCCCATCGGCCGTCGAGAGGGGCGGCGCACCTCGTTGCCGCAAAAAAAAAGTGCGCTTCGTATCACGCAGCGCCGCCGCCGACCTACATAGCCTGTACGGCCCCGTCAAGTCGTGTGGTGACCTACATGCTAAGGACTGGTTTGGTAGACCAAGTGATGATTGAGTTCACAAACGAACCCGGAGAGAAAGCGTGTGGTTTGATGATGGCCATCTGCCAATCATCGACTATGGTGATGGCAGATGGCACCGATCAAGGTTCCTTGGAGCTTAACTGCCACTCCTCGGCATACGTGCCCCTACATTGCTACATATCCTGTGTACATTCGTACGCATGTCAGCCGACCGACACATGCTCGCCGGCGGCCACCAGGCCTGATGTGGTCACTCCGGCGCCTCCAACCAACATTTCGAGTCCGTCTAGCATACGTACGTCGACCAAAAGCAGGCAAGGTGCTATGTACGTCGAAAATTCAGCACGGCACCAAAAGCCAGACCACATGACCTACACGTAGGTTCATGCATGACTACCAAATAAGGCTGTCCGCGGAACATGGGGTCCAATCGTGGTCGCCAAGCTAGACACAGCCGCTGCCTAAAACAAAAAAGCTATTGTTCCTCTACCTACCTCCCGCCCGGCGCCGTCGCCGGTCCATCTTGTCTCTAGTGGCCTAAGGGCATCTCCAGCCAGCCCCAAGAAGCCTCCCCAAGCCATTTTTTAGGCGCCGGCGGACAAAAAATGGCCCAGTCAGGCACCCAGAGACCTAATTTTCGCCGGTTTTGACGATATTTACGGCCGGCGCTATCACCCCAGACCCAGCCCCCCGGGGGGCAGCTGGGGACGCCGGCAGTTGCTTTTTCAACGCACAGGCCCACTGCCAGCCCCTCTCTCCCTCGTCTCTCTTCTCTTTCCTCTCTTTTCTCTCTCCTCTCTCCTCTCCCTTTCCTTTCACACCTACCGCACACAGCGCGCATGCCCGGGGCGGCGCTTGCGCTCGCGCGGTCAAAGCCGCCTCCCCCGTAGCTCCGGCGGCCCAAATCCTGCGGGGTCCGAGGCGGTGGCCGGAGACACGACCTCGGTGAGCTCCGGCGAGTCCTAAGTGCCCAGCATGCAGTGCTGCCTGCTCCGCGTCGCCGTCCGGCCTCCTCCACTCCGCCCCGCGCCGGCCCTGCTCCGCGTCGCCGTCCGGCCTCCTTCGCTCCGCCCCGCGCCGGCCCTGCTCCGCGTCGCCGTCCGGCCTCCTCCGCTCCGCCCCGCGCCGGCCCTGCTCCGCGTCGCCGTCCGGCCTCCTCCGCTCCGCGCCGGCCCCGCTCGCCGCCTCGCGCCTGCCGGTTTCCCGCTCGCCGGTTGGTCGGCTGCCGCCTGGGGCACCCAGACCGCACTGCCGCTGCCGCCTGGGGCACCCAGACCGCGCTGCCGCTGCCGCCTCAGTTGCCTGGACTGCGCCGGGCCGGCTCCGCCTCGCCTCGAGCTCGCCATCGGCCTTGCTCCGCCCCCCGCCTCGTGCCTGCACCCCGCGCACGCCGGCTGCACGGCTCGGCACGTAGAACCTCACGTGGATGCGCTCGAAGACCCCCGTCGAGAGCGCCGACGCCGTGAGCCTGTCCGGGAACGCGTTGAGCAGCGTCGCCGTCAGCCGCGGCGCCTTCCCCCCGCGGGCCTTGCGCCTGGCCAGCTCCCTCGCCAGCGCGTGGTAGTGCTCCGCCGGCCCGCCGCGCTCCAGGAAGAGGTCCACGCCGTGCAGGGATACGTGCGTGGGGGGCGGAACGAGTGGATATTTTTTGGATCGCAGGCAAAAAAATTCGCCGGCAGCCCCCCAAGGGGCGATAAAAATGCCTCCTGGGGGGCCGAACGGCTGGAGATGCCCTAAGGGCCATGGAGACATGGTGGACCCCGGCCCTTGTCAGCGAAAGGGATCATGCTTTGTGTGCATGTGTTTTTTGTGAGATTGTTTAGAATTTATGTCCTTTCAAGAAGGCGAGGCGGTGGGGCTCTCAGAATATGGAATAAGATTCTCCCCGTCTAGCCTCATTTTTTATGAGGCATCTAACTTCGTCGGTGGGCGTGTGGAAATGTGTCTCCGGCAGATCTCGCGGGATTTGGTCGGTGTTGGTTTTTGGTGAATCTACTTGGATCCAGTCTCTATTCGTCTTTGTTCATGTGTTTATAGGTCGTATCATTTCGTTCTATACGTCTCTTCCTCAATAACAGTTGATGTTTTGGCGTGCTGGTCCTGGGGGGTCTTACCACAATGTTGCGGGGGAGCAGACCGACTTTCCAACTGTCTACTACAACATGTTTGGCCCGGCTAAGATGTGGGAGGGATGATGACAGCGCCGCACCTTTTGCTCGCTCCAGTTCTTATATTCATCGATAGATTATCTAAGGACATGAATGTAAATTATGTTATTTCTTTGTTCTTTGTGTTGTGATGGCATGATGAATAGATTGAACGTTTCTCAAAAAAGAAAAGAACGTGCGAGCCACCCTGTAGTTGGATGGTTAGGAGGACAGTGATATACCATCCCACTAGGGTTTATGTCTTAGACTTGACAGTAGTGTTCGCATTTTTCTGGATTTATTTTAGACATTTCAACGCTGTGTGTTCAATGGGACGAGACGTTACCATCGGTTCCGTCCCTCGAATATGCCCATAGGAATAGCGTGTTCATAGATGCGTTTATAGAGATGAGTATATATATAGGACGGCCATTTGGGACACCTAGGTGTCCAGGCTCCTTGCCTTTCCACCACTGGATCGCATTTAGATGCGTGCTGTTGTAGTGGGTATATTGTTAACGGGTTATTCCATTGAAAATTGTGGATCAAATTAATTGTGACATAATTACTAATTGAATGCCATAAATATGACCCGCACGCACCATGCATGGCAAATTGCATGTAGATAGACGTAATAGGAGAGAGAAATTATAAATTAATGTGTCATGATTAATTGTCTGATATTACTTGCCATGTTTCATACTCATTAAAAATATAGGAAAAACTATTTGTAGTTAGTACGGTATGCAAGTTTCGTATTCTGACTCAATTACCAACACGTACACAAGCGTATCTTGAGTATGTGTATATTTTTATTGGATAAATACCTGAGTATGTGCATATTTTGAGTATGTGTACACATAAATATTTTCGTTAGATATAATACGCAACACCTACATACCTAAAATATATATGTATACGCGAAATTGAAAGTACTCAATATAATTTTAGGTATGCGCATACTCATCGTATTTTTCTATAACTACATACCCCGACGTGAAATGCATGAGTACATACCCCAAAAATACGTAGGTATTATATCTACTACTTTTGAAATACATAGTCGCAAATAATTGGGTATGATACCCAACAATTAGTATCGCAGTCTAATAATATATACCCAACACATATATACATTTCAGCGCACATTTTTTAGTACATAAAATACATTAGGTATGTGTATTATTTCATTAGGTATAGTACCAACACCAACATGTACATATGTTGATTAGAAAGAATATCCATCAACTGGTGTCGCGGTTTAATAATATGAACACATGGGTATTAGGTATGTGTGTACCAACAAATGTTTTTATTATGTAAAAATAAATTGCGAACACGTACATGTACGTATCTTAGGTTCAAGTAGACAAGAATAATATGAAATTCAACCGAACTAATGTTGCTATTTAATTTATTCTAACTTATACGGTACGTGCTAGATGGAAAGTGTCACCAGAATGCAAGTAAACTAGGGGGAAAAAAATCAAACGCTTAAATGTTATCTCATATATGGATAGTCTTGCATGGAATAAATTAGGAAACAATTCAACAATGATGGATGTCACTTATATCCAAATATATTAATGGATTGACCCGAACAAGGTGCCCAGACACCTAGGTGCCCCAGTTAATTTAATCCCATTGTGCTACGTCTGTATTGTGTAGAATAAGGCACCACGCCGTTTTCTTCCCCACAGGCACGTTATGTTGGAACTCAATCCCATCACCGCAAAAAAAAAAAGAAAAAAGAAGTTGGAACTCAGTCGATCTGGCTAGTCCGGTTTGGGTACGTTCCCTATGGAGTACGAGATGGTCCGGTGGAGGATTATGTTCCAAGTCTAATTCAGTTTGCCTATACTAGTGCAACATTTACCGGGTTTTTGTTCGTGCGCACTCTATCGGAACCAGTCTCCTACGGTACGTGCAAGGGTTCCCCATATACCTAATTAGCTCTATATATATGTAGCAAATGGCTTCTTACTCAAACATGCACGCATAGATGGAGCCACGGAAACACCGACCAAACAGCATATGCGCGTCGGCACTTGTGCCGGAGATCGCAACGCTATTGACACTCCCGACCGATCTCCTGCTTGAGATCGTGGCACGCTTCGACCTGGCCACACTCATCCGTTGCGCGGCAGTTTGCAAGCGCCTCCGCTGTGACATCCTCAGCCCGGCGTTCATCCGTCGCGCCACAGAGCAACTGGCTCCGAACATCCTCACGTACTTTTCCACCTATGACAACCGACTCCTCACTCTGATCCACCCGGTCAAGCCCACCGCCGTGTCCTTCTGCCAGGACCAGCTCTTGCCCTTCATGTCGCATCGCATCGCCGGCCTCTTTTGTTGGTACTATCCAGTTGCATCCCGCCGCGGCGTTGTGGTTCTCCACCGCCGACTACATAGCGACGATCAATCCAAGTCCAGATGCTCCGCCGACCTATGTGTGTACGACCCCATGACTTGACAGCACACCTTCCTCTCAAAACCGCCTACCTGGAGCTCCAAGAACACTTGGCAAGTGTATGTGTTGCTCACTGCTGGAGACGGCGTCGGCTGCTCCTTCATGCTGCTCTTCTTTGATGTAGATCTAAAGGAATGGAGCATCAAAGTACATGCCGTCACATCCTCCTCTAGTACTTGGGGGCATGTTACCTCTCATCCAAGTGACCTTGAATTTCAATGGATATACGTCAGTCGGTACGGTGCCCCAGCCATCCTCCATGGTGGTATCATCAACTGGCTTGCGTACCACGGCGATCATATCATCACATACGATGTGGGCACGGGGGCATCGGGACGACTGAAGCTCCCACCGACCAACCGCAAAGCAAAGCAGCTCTACTTGGCAACATCACAAGACGGGAAGCTATTGAAACTACTCACCATAGAGAGGTTCAAGATATCAGTGTGGCTACAACTACCTACAGTCCCGGCAAGTGGTGGTTGGTCACTGGAAAATGTGATTGAGGACAAATTACGGTCAGCGTGCCCAAACATCCCTCAAGGCAGTGGCAGTGTAGTCGTTAATTTCAAGGGCTCTGGAAAGAGGAGCGGTGACGTGGTGCTACTAAAGGTATACAACAATGTTCACCGCAGTGTGGCCGTACTTCTTGATTTGGACACAAATGAGATGCATACTCAAAAGGAGGGATCCTTGCTGCTGGAGATCGACCTACCATATCGCCTACAAACCATGAAACTATTTTCGTAGCTAGCTAGCAGGCCCATTAAGTAGGACACGATATAAAAAAAATTACCATTTCAATCGAAAGCTATTTTTGTTGTTCCATGAACCCTGAAATTGCTTTCATTTAGATAATTATGTTTGTTATTCCGTGAACCCTACAATTGCTATCAAAATTATTATTGATGTATATACGGTGTACAACTGTACATCCTTGCCTTAAATTTCCGGTGTTGGTCAGCAATAGTGTTGGGGAACGTAGTAATTTCAAAATTTTCCTACGCATACACGGGATCATGGTGATGCATAGCAACGAGAGGGGAGAGTGTTGTCCACGTACCCTCGTAGACCGAAAGCGGAAGCGTTAGCACAACGCGGTTGATGTAGTCGTACGTCTTTACGATCCGACCGATCAAGTACCGAACGCACGGCACCTCCGAGATCAGCACACGTTCAGCTCGATGACGTCCCTCGAACTCCGATGCAGCCGAGTGTTGAGGGAGAGTTTCATCAGCACGACGGCGTGGTGACGATGATGATGTTCTACCGACGCAGGGCTTCGCCTAAGCACCGCTACAGTATTATCGAGGTGGACTATGGTGGAGGGGGGCACCGCACACGGTTAAGAGATCCAAGGGATCAATTGTTGTGTCTTTGGGGTGCCCCCTTCCTCCGTATATAAAGGAGTGGAGGAGGGGCGAGGGCCGGCCTAGCAATGGCGCGCCCTGGAGGAGTCCTACTCCCACCGGGAGTAGGACTCCCCCCCCTTCCATGTAGTAGGAGTAGGAGTCAAGGAAAGGGAAGAGAGAAGAGAAGGAAGGAGGGGGCGCAGCCCCTCCCCCTAGTCCAATTCGGACTAGGCCTTGGGGGGGCGCAGCCTCCCTTTCTCTCTTTCCCTTAAAGCCCAATAAGGCCCATATACTCCCCGCGAATTCCCGTAACTCTTCGGTACTCCGATAAATACCCGAACCACTCGGAACCTTTCCGATGTCCGAATATAGTCGTCCAATATATCGATCTTTACGTCTCGACCATTTCGAGACTCCTCGTCATGTCCCCGATCTCATCCGGGACTCCGAACTACCTTCGGTACATCAAAACACATAAACTCATAATATAACCGTCATCGAACTTTAAGTGTGCGGACCCTACGGGTTCGAGAACTATGTAGACATGACCGAGACACATCTCCAGTCAATAACCAATAGCGGTACCTGGATGCTCATATTGGCTCCCACATATTCTACGAAGATCTTTATCGGTCAAACCGCATAACAACATACGTTGTTCCCTTTGTCATCGGTATGTTACTTGCCCGAGATTCGATCGTCGGTATCTCAATACCTAGTTCAATCTCGTTACCGGCAAGTCTCTTTACTCGTTCTGTAATACATCATCCCGCAACTAACTCATTAGTTGCAATGCTTGCAAGGCTTAAGTGATGTGCATTACCGAGTGGGCCCAGAGATACCTCTCCAACAATCGGAGTGACAAATCCTAATCTCGAAATATGCCAACCCAACAAGTAGCTTCGGAGACACCTGTAGAGCACCTTTATAATCACCCAGTTACGTTGTGACGTTTGGTAGCACACAAAGTGTTCCTCCGGTAAACGGGGGTTGCATAATCTCATAGTCATAGGAATATGTATAAGTCATGAAGAAAGCAATAGCAACATACTAAACGATCAAGTGCTAAGCTAACGGAATGGGTCAAGTCAATCACATCATTCTCCTAATGATGTGATCAGGTTAATCAAATGACAACTCTTTGTCCATGGCTAGGAAACATAACCATCTTTTATCAACGAGCTAGTCAAGTAGAGGCATACTAGTGACACTCTGTTTTTCTATGTATTCACACATGTATCATGTTTCCGGTTAATACAATTCTAGCATGAATAATAAATATTTATCATGAAATAAGGAAATAAATAATAACTTTATTATTGCCTCTAGGGCATATTTCCTTCAGTCTCCCACTTGCACTAGAGTCAATAATCTAGTTCACATCGTCATGTGATTTAACACCAATAGTTCACATCTTTATGTGATCAGTTCACATCGCTATGTGACTAACACCCAAAGATTTTACTAGAGTCAATAATCTAGTTCACATCGCTATGTGATTAACACCCAAAGAGTACTAAGGTGTGATCATGTTTTGCTTATGAGAGAAGTTTAGTCAACGGGTCTGCCACATTCAGATTCGTATGTATTCCACAAATTTCTATGTCTACAATGCTCTGCATGGAGCTACTCTAGCTAATTGCTCCTACTTTCAATATGTATCCAGATCGAGACTTAGAGTCATCTGGATCAATGTCAAAACTTGCATCGACGTAACCCTTTACGACGAACCTTTTGTCACCTCCATAATCGAGAAACATATCCTTATTCCACTAAGGATAATTTTGACCGTTGTCCAGTGATCTACTACTAGATCACTATTGTACTTCCTTGCTAAACACAGTGTAGGGTATACGATAGATCTGGTACACAGCATGGCATACTTTATAGAACCTATGGCTGAGGCACAGGGAATGACTTTCATTCTTTTTCTATCTTCTGCTGAGGTCGGGTTTTGAGTCTTACTCAATCTCACACCTTGTAACACAGGAAAGAACTCTTTCTTTGACTGTTCCATTTTGAACTACTTCAAAAATCTTTTCAAGGTATGTAGTCATTGAAAAAACTTATCAAGCGTCTTGATCTATCTCTATAGATCTTTATGCTCAATATGTAAGCAGCTTCACTGAGGTCTTTCTTTGAAAAAATCCTTTCAAACACTCCTTTATGCTTTGCAGAATAATTCTATATTATTTCCGATCAATAATATGTCATTCACATATACTTATCAGAAATGTTGTAGTGCTCCCACTCACTTTCTTGTAAATACAGGCTTCACCGTAAGTTTGTATAAAACTACATGCTTTGATCACACTATCCAAGCGTTTATTCCAACTCCGAGAGGCTTGCACCAGTCCATAAATGGATCACTGGAGCTTCCACACTTTGTTAGCTCCCTTTGGATCGACAAAACCTTTTGGTTGCATCATATACAACTCTTCTTCTAGAAATCCATTCAAGAATGCAGTTTTGACATCCATTTGCCAAATTTCATAATCATAAAGTGCGGCAATTGCTAACATGATTCGGACAGACATAAGCATCGCTACGGGTGAGAAGTTCTCATCGTAGTCAACCCCTTGAACTTGTCGAAAACCTTTTGCAACAAGTCGAGCTTTATAAACAGTAACATTATCGTCAGCGTCAGTCTTCTTCTTGAAGATCCATTTATTCTCGATGGCTTGCCGATCATCGGGCAAGTCAACCAAAGTCCACACTTTGTTCTCATACATGGATCGCATCTCAGATTTCATGGCCTTAATCCATTTTGCGGAATTTGGGCTCATCATTGCTTCCTCATAATTCGTAGGTTCGTCATGGTCAAGTAACATGACCTCCAGAACAGGATTACCGTACCACTCTGGTGCAGATCTTACTCTGGTTTACCTACGAGGTTTGGTAGTAACTTGATTTGAAGTTACATGATCATCATCATTAGCTTCCTCACTAATTGGTGTAGGAGTCACAGGAACAGATTTCTGTGATAAACTACTTTGCAATAAGGGAGCAGGTATATTTACCTCATCAAGTTCTACTTTCCTCCCACTCACTTCTTTCGAGAGAAACTCCTTCTCTAGAAAGGATCCATTCCTAGCAACGAATGTCTTGCCTTCGGATCTGTGATAGAAGGTGTACCTAACAGTCTCCTTTGGGTATCCTATGAAGACATAATTCTCCGATTTGGGTTCGAGCTTATCAGGTTGAAACTTTTTCACATAAGCATCGTAACCCCAAACTTTAAGAAACGACAGCTTAGGTTTCTTGCTAAACCATAGTTCATACGGTGTCATCTCAACGGATTAGACAGTGCCCTATTAACATGAATGCAGCTGTCTCTAATGCATAACCCCAAAACGATAGTGGTAGATCGGTAAGAGACATCATAGATCGCACCATATCTAATAAAGTACAGTTACGACGTTCGGACACACCATTACATTGTGGTGTCCAGGTGGCATGAGTAGTGAAACTATTTTACATTGTTTTAACTGAAGGCCAAACTCGTTAACTCAAATATTTTACTTTTGCGATTATATCGTAGAAACTTTTATTTTTTTTTGTTACGATGATTCTCCACTTCACTTTGAAATTCTTTGAACTTTTCAAATGTTTTCAAACTTGTGTTTCATCAAGTAGATATACCCATATATGCTCAAATCATCTGTGAAGGTCAGAAAATTACGATACCCGCCATGAGCCTCCACACTCATTGGACCGCATACATCAGTATGTATTATTTCCAATAAGTCAGTTGCTCGCTCCATTGTTCCGGAGAACGGAGTTTTAGTCATCTTGCCCGTGAGGCATGGTTCGCAATCATCAAGTGATTCATAATCACGTGATTCCAAAAGCCCATCGGCATGGAGTTTCTTCATGCGCTTTACACCAATATGACCTAAATGGCAGTGCCACAAATAAGTTGCACTATCATTATTAACTTTGCATCTTTTGGCTTCAATATTATGAATATGTGTATCACTACGATCGAGATCCAACAAACCATTTTCATTGGGTGTATGACCATAGAAAGTTTTGTTCATGTAAACAGAACAACAATTATTCTCTAATTTAAATGAATAACCGTATTGCAATAAACATGATCAAATCATATTCATGCTCAATGCAAACACCAAATAACATTTATTTAGGTTCAACACTAATCCCGAAAGTATAGGGAGTGTGCGATGATGATCATATCAATCTTGAAACT
The DNA here is from genome assembly GCF_003073215.2 of Triticum urartu. Lineage (NCBI taxonomy): Eukaryota > Viridiplantae > Streptophyta > Magnoliopsida > Poales > Poaceae > Triticum > Triticum urartu. The sequence continues at coordinate 718,599,713 of NC_053028.1, forward strand.
ACTTCCAACACACATCGTCACTTCACCCTTAACTAGTTTCTGTTCATTCTGCAACTCTCGTTTCGAGTTACTACTCTTAGCAACTGAACCAGTATCAAATACCGAAGGGTTGCTATAAAGACTAGTAAAGTACACATCAATAATATGTATATCAAATATACCTTTGTTCACTTTGCCATCCTTCTTATCCGCCAAATACTTGGGGTAGTTTCGCTTCCAGTGACCAGTCCCTTTGCAGTAGAAGCACTTAGTCTTAGGCTTAGGTCCAGACTTGGGCTTCTTCACTTGAGCAGCAACTTGCTTGCCGTTCTTATTGAAGTTCCCCTTCTTCCCTTTGCCCTTTTTATTGAAACTAGTGGTCTTGTCAACCATCAACACTTGATATTTTCTTGATTTCTACCTTCGCCGATTTTAGCATCGCGAAGAACTTGGGAATTGTTTTCATCATCCCTTGCATATTATAGTTCATCACGAAGTTCTAGTAACTTGGTGATAGTGACTAGAGAACTTTGTCAATTACTATCATATCTGGAAGATTAACTCCCACTTGATTCAAGCAATTGTAGTACTCAGACAATCTGAGCACATGCTCACTGGTTGAGCTATTCTCCTCCATCTTGTAGGCAAATTACTGTCAGAGGTCTCATATCTCTCGACATGGGCATGAGTATGAAATACTAATTTCAACTCTTGGAACATCTTATATGCTCCGTGGCTTTCAAAACATTTTTGAAGTCCCGGTTCTATGCCATAAAGCATGGTGCACTAAACTATCAAGTAGTCATCATACCGAGCTTTTGTCAAAACCGTTCATAACGTCTGTATCTGCTCCTGCAATAGTTCTGTCACCTCGCGGTGCATCAAGGACATAATACTTCTGTCCAGCAATGAGGATAATCCTCAGATTGGAGCAAGTTCGCATCTTTGCTACTAACATCTTTCAACATAGTTTTTCTCTAGGAACATATCAAAATAAACGGGGAGTAACATCGCGAGCTATTGATCTACAACATAGATATACTAAATACTATCAGGTACTAAGTTCATGATAAATTTAAGTTCAATTAATCATATTAGTTAAGAACTCCCACTTAGATAGACATCCCTCTGATCCTCTAAGTGATCACGTGATCCAAATCAACTAAACCATGTCCGATCATCACGTGAGATGGAGTAGTTTCAATGGTGAACATCACTATGTTGATCATATCTACTATATGATTCATGCTCGACCTTTCAGTCTCAGTGTTCCGAGGCCATATCTGTTATATGCTAGGCTCGTCAAGTTTAACCTGAGTATTCCGCGTGTGCAACTGTCTTGCCTCCGTTGTATTTGAACGTAGAGCCTATCACACCCGATCATCACGTGGTGTCTCAGCACGAAGAACTTTCGCAACGGTACATACTCAGGGAGAACACTTATACCTTGATAATTTAGTGAGAGATCATCTTATAATGTTATCTCAATCAAAGCAAGATAAGATGCATAAAAGATAAACATCACATGCAATCAATATAAGTGATATGATATGGTCATTGTCGGTGTCAAAACCGGCGGATCTCGGGTAGGGGGTCCCGAACTGTGCGTCAAGGCCGGATGGTAACAGGAGACAAGGGACACGATGTTTTTACCCAGGTTCGGGCCCTCTCGATGGAGGTAATACCATACTCCTGCTTGATTAATATTGATGATATGGGTAGTACAAGAGTAGATCTACCACGAGATCAAGGAGGCTAAACCCTAGAAGCTAGCCTATGGTATGATTGTTGTGTATGAAGATGGTTGTCCTACGGACTACAACCCTCCGGTTTATATAGACACCGGATAGGGTTAGGGTTACACAGAGTCGGTTACAATGGTAGGAGATCTTGAATATCCGCATCGCCAAGCTTGCCCTCCACGCCAAGGAAAGTCCCATCCGGACACAGGACGAAGTCTTCAATCTTGTATCTTCATAGTCCAGGAGTCCGGCAAAGGTATAGTCCGGCTACCCAAACACCCCCTAATCCAGGACTCCCTCAGTAGCCCCTGAACCAGGCTTCAATGACGACGAGTCCGGCGCGCAGATTGTCTTCGGCATTGCAAGGCGGGTTCCTCCTCCAAGTCCTTCATAGAAGATTGTAAACACCAAGAGTAGTGTCCGACTCTGCAAAATAAGTTTCCACATATTGCCATAGAGAGAATAATATTAACACAAATCAAATCTGCTGACGTATTCCGCAGTGCGTCATCACACTACGGCCAAGTTCTTTACACAAATCGTTTTTACTTTTCCACCTCAGCACGTTTTGCGAGGCGGTTTCCTTGGCACGTCTTGTCAAAGCAGAGATCGTGTGCCCTTTTTACGGGATTCTCATCAATACGGACGTGGGTAACGCAACCGCGCCATTTACCACGGCGCTTGGGAGGCAAGCGAGTTTTATTAGGCAGGTGGGGACGCATAACCGCATCTGCCCATATAAGGGGATAAGGATCCACCTTTTTACCTACGCCTTCTTCCTCCTTTGCCAATCCATCTCTTGCGCACTCGAGCTTTAGCGCCCAAGCCCGCTCTTCCTACCTCAACCTTCTCCAGCAATGTCCGGAGCGGGAGGCAAGTGGATGGTCTCCTCCGTTACGGAGGTCCAAGTGAAAAAGCTAAGGAAGGCCGGATACCTGTCCAAGGACATCCCGCACCGGCTTCCCGAGAAGGGGCGGCTTCTCCCCACCCCAAGGCCCCATGAGAGGGTAGTGTTCCTTCCCCACTTCCTCCGCGGACTGGGTTTTCCACTTCACCCATTCGTCCGGAGACTCATGTTCTACTACGGCCTGGATTTCCATGATCTGGCCCCGAACTTCATCCTCAACATCTCGGCGTTTATCGTCGTGTGTGAGGCCTTCCTCCGCGTCCGCCCCCATTTCGGCCTCTAGCTCAAGACCTTCAACGTCAAGCCCAAGGTGGTGCGCGGCAGCCAGGAGGAGTGCGGAGGCGCCATGGCGGGCAAGATGGCCAATGAGGGAGTCCTGGATTAGGGGGTGTCCGGATGGCCGGACTATACCTTCAGCCGGACTCCAGGACTATGAAGATACAAGATTAAAGACTTCGTCCCGTGTCCGGATGGGACTTTCCTTGGCGTGGAAGGCAAGCTAGGCGATGCGGATATTCAAGATCTCGTACCATTGTAACCGACTCTGTGTAAACCTAACCCTATCCGGTGTCTATATAAACCGGAGGGTCGTAGTCCGTAGGACAACCATCTTCATACACAATCATACCATAGGCTAGCTGAAGGAAATATGCCCTAGAGGCAATAATGCAGTTATTATTTATTTCCTTATTTCATGATAAATGTTTACTATTCATGCTAGAATTGTATTAACCGGAAACATAATACATGTATGAATACATAGACAAACAGAGTGTCACTAGTATGCCTCTACTTGACTAGCTCGTTAATCAAAGATGGTTATGTTTCCTAATCATAGACAAAGGAGTTGTTATTTGATTAACGGGATCACATCATTAGTTGAATGATCTGATTGACATGACCCATTCCATTAGCTTAGCACCCGATCGTTTAGTATGTTGCTATGGCTTTCTTCATGACTTATACATGTTCCTATGACTATGAGATTATGCAACTCCCGTTTGCCGGAGGAACACTTTGGGTGGTACCAAACATCACAACGTAACTGGGTGATTATAAAGGAGCATTACAGGTGTCTCCAAAGGTAGATGTTGGGTTGACGTATTTCGAGATTAGGATTTGTCACTCCGATTGTCGGAGAGGTATCTCTGGGCCCTCTCGGTAATGCACATCACATAAGCCTTGCAAGCATTGCAACTAATGAGTTAGTTGCGGGATGATGTATTACAGAACGAGTAAAGAGACTTGCCGGTAACGAGATTGAACTAGGTATTGGATACCGACGATCGAATCTCGGGCAAGTAACATACCGATGACAAAGGGAACAACGTATGTTGTTATGCGGTCTGACTGATAAAGATCTTCGTAGAATATGTAGGAGCCAATATGGGAATCCAGGTCCCGCTATTGGTTATTGGCCGGAGACATGTCTCGGTCATGTCTACATTGTTCTCGAACCCGTAGGGTCCGCACGCTGAAGGTTACGATGACAGTTATATTATGAGTTTATGCATTTTGATGTACCGAAGGTTGTTCGGAGTCCCGGATGTGATCACGGACATGACGAGGAGTCTCGAAATGGTCGAGACATAAAGATTGATATATTGGAAGCCTATGTTTGGATATCGGAAGTGTTCCGGGTGAAATCGGGATTTTACCGGAGTACCGGGAGGGTTACCGGAACCCCCCCGGGAGCTTTATGGGCCATAGTGGGCCTTAGTGGAAAAGAGAAGGGGCTTCCCTAGATGGGCTGCGCGCCTCCCCCTTCCCCTAGTCCTATTAGGACTAGGAGAGGTGGCCGGCCCCCTCCTCCTCTTTTCCCCATCCGCGAATCCTATTCCAACTAGGATTGGGGGGGGGGGAATCCTACTCCCAGAGGGAGTAGGACTCTCCTGGCGCACCCCTTGTGGCCAGCCAGCCTCCCCCTTTAGTGCTTTATATACTGAGGTAGAGGCACCCTAGAACACAAAAAAGTTGATCCACGTGATCTATTCCTTAGCCGTGTGCGGTGCCCCAGCCACCATATTCCTCGATAATACTGTAGCGGAGTTTAGGCAAAGCCCTGCTGCTGTAGTGCATCAAGATCGTCACCACGCCATCGTGCTGACGGAACTCTTCCCCGACACTTTGCTAGATCGGAGTCCGGGGATCGTCATCGAGCTGAACGTGTGCTCGAACTCGGAGGTGTCGTAGTTTCGGTACTTGCTCGGTTGGATCGTGAAGACGTACGACTACTTCCTCTACGTTGCGTCAACGCTTCCGCAGTCGGTCTGCGTGGGTACGTAGACAACACTCTCCCCTCTCGTTGCTATGCATCACATGATATTGCGTGTGCGTAGGAAATTTTTTGAAATTACTACGAAACCCAACAGTGGCATCCGAGCCTAGGTTATTTATGTTGATATTATATGCACGAGTAGAACACAAGTGAGTTGTGGGCGATATAAGTCATACTGCCTACCAGCATGTCATACTTTGGTTCGGCGGCATTGTTGGACGAGACGACCCGGACCAACATTACACGTACGCTTACGCGAGACCGGTTCCCCCGACGTGCTTTGCACATAGGTGGCTTGCGGGCGACTGTCTCTCCAACTTTAGTTGAACCAAGTGTGGCTACGCCCGGTCCTTGCGAAGGTTAAAACGGAGTCTATTTGACAAACTATCATTGTGGTTTTGATGCGTAGGTGAGATTGGTTCTTACTTAAGCCCGTAGCAGCCACGTAAAACTTGCAACAACAAAGTAGAGGACGTCTAACTTGTTTTTGCAGGGCATGTTGTGATGTGATATGGTCAAGACATGATGCTGAATTTTATTGTATGAGATGATCATGTTTTGTAACCGAGTTATCGGCAACTGGCAGGAGCCTTATGGTTGTCGTTTTATTGTATGCAATGCAATCGCGATGTAATGCTTTACTTTTATCACTAAGCGGTAGCGATAGTCGTAGAAGCATAAGCTTGGCGAGACGACAACGATGCTAGGATGGAGATCAAGGTGTCACGCCGGTGACGTTGGTGATCACGACGGTGCTTCGGAGATGGAGATCACAAGCACAAGATGATGATGGCCATATCATATCACTTATATTGATTGCATGTGATGTTTATCCTTTTATGCATCTTATCTTGCTTTGATTGACGGTAGCATTATAAGATGATCTCTCACTAAATTATCAAGAAGTGTTCTCCCTGAGTATGCACCGTTGCGAAAGTTCTTCGTGCTGAGACACCACGTGATGATCGGGTGTGATAGGTTCTACGTTCAAATACAACGGGTGCAAAACAGTTGCACACGCGGAATACTCAGGTTATACTTGACGAGCCAAGCATATACAGATATGGCCTCGGAACACGGAGACCGAAAGGTCGAGCATGAATCATATAGTAGATATGATCAACATAGTGATATTCACCAATGAAACTACTCCATCTCACGTGATGATCGGACATGGTTTAGTTGATTTGGATCACGTAATCACTTAGAGGATTAGAGGGATGTCTATCTAAGTGAGAGTTCTTAAGTAATATGATTAATTGAACTTAAATTTATCATGAACTTAGTCCTGGTAGTATTTTGCAAATTATATTGTAGATCAATAGCTCGTGTTGTAGCTTCCCTGTGTTTATTTTGATATGTTCCTAGAGAAAATTGTGTTGAAAGATGTTAGTAGCAATGATGCGGATTGGATCCATGATCTGAGGTTTATCCTCATTGCTGCACAGAAGAATTATGTCCTTGATGCACCGCTAGGTGACAGACCTATTGCAGGAGCAGATATAGACGTTATGAACGTTTGGCTAGCTCAATATGATGACTACTTGATAGTTTAGTGCACCATTCTTAATTGCTTAGAATCGGGACTTCAAAGACGTTTTGAACGTCATGGAGCATATGAGATGTTCGAGGAGTTGAAGTTAATATTTCATGCAAATACCCGAGTTGAGAGATATGAAGTCTCCAACAAGTTCTATAGCTAAAAGATGGAGGAGAATCGCTCAACTAGTGAGTATGTGCTCAGATTGTCTGGGTACTACAATCGCTTGAATCAAGTGGGAGTTAATCTTCCAGATAAGATAGTGATTGACAGAATTCTCTAGTCACCATCACCAAGTTAGTAGAACTTCGTGATGAACTATGATATGCAAGGGATAACGGAAACGATTCCCAAGCTCTTCGTAATGCGGAAATTGACGAAGGTAGAAATCGAGAAAAACATCAAGTGTTGATGGTAGACAAGACCACTAGTTTCAAGAAAAGGGCAGAGGGAAGAAGGGGAACTTCAAGAAGAACAGCAAGCAAGTTGCTGCTTAAGTGAAGAAGCCCAAGTCTGATCCTAAGCCTGAGACTAAGTGCTTCTACTGCAAAGGGACTGGTCACTTGAAGCGGAACTACCCCAAGTGATTGGCAGATAAGAAGGATGGCAAAGTGAACATAAGTATATTTGATATACATGTTATTGATGTGTACTTTACTAGTGTTTATAGCAACCCCTCAGTATTTGATACTAGTTCAGTTGCTAAGATTAGTAACTCGAAACGGGAGTTGCAGAATAAACAGAGACTAGTTAAGGGTGAAGTGACGATGTGTGTTGGAAGTGGTTCCAAGATTGATATGATCATCATCGCACACTCCCTATACTTTCGGGATTAGTGTTGAACCTGAATAAGTGTTATTTGGTGTTTGCGTTAAGCATGAATATGATTTGATCATGTTTATTGTAATAGGGTTATTCATTTAAGTAAGAGAATAAATTGTTGTTCTGTTTACATGAATAAAACCTTATATGGTTACACACCCAATGAAAATAGTTCGTTGGATCTCGATCGTAGTGATACACATAATCATAATATTGAAACCAAAAGATGCAAAGTTAATAATGATAGTGCAACTTATTTGTAGCACTTCCGTTTAGGTCATATTGGTGTAAAGCGCATGAAGAAACTCCATGTTGATGGGATTTTGGAATCACTTGATTATGAATCACTTGATGCTTGCGAATCATGCCTTATGGGCAAGATGACTAAAACGCCGTTCTCCGGAACAATGAAGCAAGCAACAGATTTGTTGGAAATCATACATACTGATGTATGTGGTCCGATGAATATTAAAGCTTGCAACAAGTATCATTATTTTCTGATCTTCACAGATGATTTGAGCAGATATGAGTATATCTACTTGATGAAACATAAGTCTGAAACATTTGAAAAGTTCAAAGAATTTCAGAGTGAAGTGAAAAATCATTGTAACAAGAAAATAAAGTTTCTACGATCTGATCGTAGAGAAGAGTATTTGAGTTACGAGTTTGGCCTTCAGTTAAAAACAATGTGAAATAGTTTCACTACTCATGCCACCTGGAACACCACAATGTAATGGTGTGTCCGAACGTCATAACCGTACTTTATTGGATATAGTGCAATCTATGATGTATCTTACCGATCTACCACTATCGTTTTGGGGTTATGCATTAGAGACAACTGCATTCACGTTAAATAGGGCACCATCAAAATCCGTTGAGACGACGCCTTATGAACTGTGGTTTGGCAAGAAACCAAAGTTGTCGTTTCTTAAAGTTTGGGGCTGCGATGCTTATGTGAAAAAGCTTCAACCTGATAAGCTCGAACCCAAATCGGAGAAATGTGTCTTCATAGGATACCCAAAAGTTACTGTTGGGTACACCTTCTATCACAGATCCGAAGGCAAGATTTTTTGCTAAATTTGGAAACTTTCTGGAGAAGGAGTTTCTCTTGAAAGAAGTGAGTGGGAGGAAAGTAGAAAACTTGATAAGGTAATTGTACCTTCTCCTTTATTGGAAAATAGTTCATCACAGAAATTTGTTCCTGTGACTCCTACACCAATTAGTGAGGAAGCTAATGATGATGATCATGAAACTTCAGATCAAGTTACTACCGAATCTCGTAGGTAAACCAGAGTGAGATCCGCACCAGAGTGATACGGTAATCCTGTTCTGGAAGTCATGTTACTAGACCATGACGAACTTGCGAACTATGAGGAAGCGATGATGAGCCCAGATTCCGCGAAATGGTTTGAGGCCATAAAATCTGAGATGGGATCCATGTATGAGAACAAAGTATGGACTTTGGTTGACTTGCCCGATGATCGGCAAGCCATAGAAAATAAATGGATCTTCAAGAGGAAGACGGACGCTGATAGTAGTGTTACTATCTAACAAAGCTAGAATTGTCGCAAAAAGGTTTTCGACAAGTTCAAGGTGTTGACTACGATGGGAGTTTCTCACTCGTATCTATGCTTGAGTCTGTCCGAATCATGTTAGTAATTGCCGCATTTTATGAAATCTGGCAAATAGATAAACAAAACTGCATTCCTTAATGGATTTATTAAAGAAGAGTTGTATATGATGCAACCAGAAGGTTTTGTCAATCCGAAAGGTGCTAACAAATTGTGCAAGCTCCAGCGATCCATCTGTGGACTGGTGCAGGCATCTCAGAGTTGGAATATACGCTTTGATGAGTTGATCAAAGCATATAGTTTTACACAGACTTGCAGTGAAGCCTGTATTTACAAGAAAGTGAGTGGGAGCACTACAGCATTTCTGATAAGTATATGTGAATGACATATTGTTGATCAGAAATAATGTAGAATTATTCTGTAAAGCATAAAGGAGTGTTTGAAAGGAGTTTTTCAAAGAAAGACTTCGGTGAAGCTGCTTACATATTGAGCTTCAAGATCTATAGAGATAGATCAAGACGCTTGATAAGTTTTTTCAATGAGTACATATCTTGACAAGATTTTGAAGTAGTTCAAAATGGAGCAGTCAAAGAAAGAGTTCTTGCCTGTATTACAAGGTGTGAAGTTGAGTAAGACTCAAAGCCCGACCACAGCAGAAGATAGAAAGAGAATGAAAGTCATTCCCTATGCCTTGGCCATAGGTTCTATAAAGTATGTCATGTTGTATACCAGATCTATTGTGTACCCTGCACTGATTTGGCAAGGGAGTACAATAGTGATCTAGGAATAGATCACTGGACAGCGGTCAGAATTATCCTTAGTGAAATAAGGATATGTTTCTCGATTATGGACGTGACAAAAAGGTTCGCCGTAAAGGGTTACGTCGATGCAAGTTTTGACACAGATCTGGGTGACTCTAAGTCTCGATCTAGATACATATTGAAAGTGGGAGCAATTAGCTAGAGTAGCTCTGTGCAGAGCATTGTAAACATAGAAAATTGCAAAATACATAACGGATCTGAATGTGAAAGACCGTTGACTAAGATTCTCTCACAAGCAAAACATGATCACACCTTAGTACTCTTTGGGTGTTAATCGCATAGCGATGTGAACTAGATTACCGAATCTAGTAAACCCTTTGGTTGTTGGTCACATGGCGATGTGAACTATGGGTGTTAATCACATGATGATGTGAACTATCGATGTTAATCACATAGTGATGTGATCTAGATTATAGACTCTAGTGCAAGTGGGAGACTGAAGGAAATATGCCCTAGAGGCAATAATAAAGTTATTATTTATTTCCTTATTTCATGATAAATGTTTATTATTCGTGCTAGAATTGTATTAACCGGAAACATAATACATGTGTGAATACATAGACAAACATAGTGTCACTAGTATGCCTCTACTTGACTAGCTCGTTAATCAAAGATGGTTATGTTTCCTAACCATAGACAAAGGAGTTGTTATTTGATTAACGGGATCACATCATTAGTTGAATGATCTGATTGACATGACCCATTCCATTAGCTTAGCACCCGATCGTTTAGTATGTTGCTATGGCTTTCTTCATGACTTATACATGTTCCTATGACTATGAGATTATGCAACTCCCGTTTGCCGGAGGAACACTTTGGGTGCTACCAAACGTCACAACGTAACTAGGTGATTATAAAGGAGCATTACAGGTGTCTCCAAAGGTAGATGTTTGGTTGGCGTATTTCGAGATTAGGATTTGTCACTCTGATTGTCGGAGAGGTATCTCTGGGCCCTCTCGGTAATGCACATCACATAAGCCTTGCAAGCATTGCAACTAATGAGTTAGTTGCGGGATGATGTATTACAGAACGAGTAAAGAGACTTGCCGGTAACGAGATTGAACTAGGTATTGGATACCGACGATCGAATCTCGGGCAAGTAACATACCAATGACAAAGGGAACAACGTATGTTGTTATGCGGTCTGACCGATAAAGATCTTCGTAGAATATGTAGGAGCCAATATGGGCATCCAGGTCCCGCTATTGGTTATTGGCCGGAGACATGTCTCGGTCATGTCTACATTGTTCTCGAACCCGTAGGGTCCGCACGCTTAAGGTTACGATGACAGTTATATTATGAGTTTATGCATTTTGATGTAACGAAGGTTGTTCGGAGTCCCGGATGTGATCACGGACATGACGAGGAGTCTCGAAATGGTCGAGACATAAAGATTGATATATTGGAAGCTTATTTTTGGATATCGGAAGTGTTCCGGGTGAAATCGGGATTTTACCGGAGTACTGGGAGGGTTACCGGAACCCCCCGGGAGCTATATGGGCCATAGTGGGCCTTAGTGGAAAAGAGAAGGGGCTGCCCTAGATGGGCTGCACGCCTCCCCCTTCCCCTAGTCCTATTAGGACTAGGAGAGGTGGCCGGCCCCCTCCTCCTCTTTTCCCCCTCCGCGAATCCTATTCCAACTAGGATTGGGGGGGGGGATCCTACTCCCAGAGGGAGTAGGACTCTCCTGGCGCACCCCTTGTGGCCGGCCAGCCTCCCCCCCTTTAGTCCTTTATATACTGAGGTAGAGGCACCCTAGAACACAAAAAAGTTGATCCACGTGATCTATTCCTTAGCCGTGTGCGGTGCCCCAGCCACCATATTCCTCGATAATACTGTAGCGGAGTTTAGGCGAAGCCCTACTGCTGTAGTGCTGATGGAACTCTTCCGCGACACTTTGCTGGATCGGAGTCCGGGGATCGTCATCGAGCTGAACGTGTGCTCGAACTCGGAGGTGCCGTAGTTTCGGTACTTGATCGGTTGGATCGTGAAGACGTACGACTACTTCCTCTATGTTGCGTCAACGCTTCCGCAGTCGGTCTGCGTGGGTACGTAGACAACACTCTCCCCTCTCGTTGCTATGCATCACATGATCTTGCGTGTGCGTAGGAATTTTTTTGAAATTACTACGAAACCCAACACTAGCTTCTAGGGTTTAGCCTCCTTGATCTCGTGGTAGATCTACTCTTGTACTACCAATATCATCAATATTAATCAAGCAGGAGTAGGGTATTACCTCCATCGAGAGGGCCCGAACCTGGGTAAAAACATCGTGTCCCTTGTCTCTTGTTACCATCCGGCCTTGACGCACAGTTCGGGACCCCCTACCCGAGATCCGCCGGTTTTGACACCGACATTGGTGCTTTCATTGAGAGTTCCTCTGTGTCGTCGCCTTTAGGCCCGATGGCTCCTTTGATCATCAACAACAATGAGGTCCAGGGTGAGACTTTTCTCCCCGGACAGATCTTCGTCTTCGGCGGCTTCGTTCTGCGGGCCAATTCACTTGGTCACCTGGAGCAGATCAAAAGCTATGCCCCTGGCCATCAAGTCAGGTTTGGAAGCTTAAACTACACGGCTGATATCCGCGGAGACTTGATCTTCGACGGGTTCGAGCCACAGCCAAGCGCGTCGCACTATCTCGAGGGGCATGATCTAGCTCTGCCTCCGAACAGTGTCCTGGAGGCCGCACACACACCGGTTCCGACCCTTGACTCGGAGCCTATTGCATCAATCGAGGATGAGCGGCTGGACGTCGCCTCAGGGGCTGCGATCTCAAAGGCGATCGAGCCGAACGCCAGCCCCGCACTCCGCGTGACTCGTGACTCCGAGGGTCTGGACTCTTCTCCGGACTCCGAACCCTCCGTGCCCCTATCAATCGAACCCGATTGGGCGCCGATAATGAAGTTCACCACCGCGGACATCTTTCAGCACTCGCCTCTTGGCGACATCCTGAATTCTCTCAAGTCTCTCTCTTTATCAGGAGAGCCCTGGCCGGACTACGGTCAGCGAGGATGGGGTTCGGACGACGAAGAAATTCAAAGCCCACCCACCACCCACTTTGTAGCCACCGTCGACAATTTAAACGACGTGCTCAACTTCGACTCCGCAGACATCGACAGCATGGATGACGATGCAGGAGATACCAACGAACCAATGTCCATAGGGCATTGGACAGCCACCTCATCTCACGATGTGTACATGGTGGATACCCCTAAAGGTAACGACAACGAGGAAAAAGGGGATGGAACGGGAGATCGACCCCCCGGAAAGCAATCAAAGCGTCGGCGTAAACGCCGACCCAAGCCCCGCCTCAATAACAACCCAGCTATAGAGCAGGATGAGCCGGAAGACAGCGAGCATGCCTCAGAGCTAACGTCCGAGCGGGGCAACACAGATAGAGAACATCCCTCCCCTGGTAAAAACGGCGTTCCGGACGATCTTAGGCCGGATAAACCCATAGAGCAGAGGAGTCTCCACGAGAGGCTAGTTGCAACTACACGCAGTCTGAAAAAGCAGAAGCGGAAGCTAAAAACAGCGGAAGATGCACTCTGGATTAGATGGAGCAAAGTAATCAATACCGCAGATAAATACGGCGACGGTCGCCGCACTAAAAGCTACCCGAAAAGAAAGCTACTGCCTGAATTCGACGAAGGGGCCCTAGAGCCCTCGCATTCAAAAAATAAGAAATCCACACGGTCGGATAGACGACCCCACAAAACGGCAAGTGGCGCCGCACTCAAAACGGCACGCGACCCACTTAAGGATTCGCATAATGGCCCAGCTAGGTCCATTTATGGGCCGAGAAAGCAAGCTCTCGTAAGCAATGCAAAAAAGCCATCATCAGAATCCGGCGCACCCAAATATAGGGGCGCCTCACATCCTCTATGTTTCACCGATGAGGTTTTGGACTATGAATTTCCAGAAGGATTCAAACCTGTCAACATAGAGGCATATGATGGAACAACAGACCCTGGAGTCTGGATCGAGGATTATATCCTCCACATACATATGGCCAGAGGAGATGATCTCCATGCCATCAAATATTTACCCCTTAAGCTTAAAGGACCAGCCCGACACTGGCTTAAAAGCCTCCCCGAAAACACAATTGGAAGTTGGGAAGAGCGCGAGGACGCTTTCCAAGCAAATTTTCAAGGGACCTATGTCCGCCCTCCGGATGCAGACGATCTTAGTCACATAACTCAACAGACCAGAGAATCAGCTCGGCAGTTCTGGAATAGATTCCTCACTAAAAAGAATCAGATAGTCGACTGTCCGGATGCCGAAGCCTTAGCAGCTTTCAGGCATAATGTCCGAGACGAATGGCTCGCCAGACACCTCGGCCAGGAAAAGCCAAGGACAATGGCCGCACTAACAAGCCTCATGACCCGCTTTTGCGCAGGAGAGGACAGCTGGTTGGCAAGGTGCAGCCCCAGCGACCCAAGTACATCCGAAACCAGGGATGGAAATGGAAAACCACGACGCAACAAGGATCATCGCCGGACTAAAGAAAAAAGTCCGAAGAGCACGGCAGTTAATGCCGGATTCAAAGGCTCACGACAAATCGGACAAAACCACCCCTCCAGGATAACAGGGATGATCCGTCCAACTTAAATAAAATCCTGGACAGGATACGTCAGATACACAGTACTCCTGGGAAGCCTGCTAACCATACCCACAGAGATTGTTGGGTTTTCAAACAATCCGGTAGACTCAACGCCGAACACAAGGGGCTCGACACACCAAGCGAAGACGAGGACAAACCCCAGAAGCAAAACACCAGGAAACAAAAGAACTTCCCACAAGAAGTAAAAACAGTGAACTTACTTCACATAACAAAGCGTGTGGCGCCCATAAAGGCACGTACCACACGACCTATCCCCAAAGGGTCCCGCCACTGGTTGTTAAAACCAATCATCTTCGATAAGCTAGATTATTCTAGAAATATCAAGAATGCAGGCTAGACCGCCTTGATACTCGACCCAATAATCGGCGGACTCCAGTTTTCAAATGTCCTTCTGGACGGCGGCAGTGGACTAAACCTGATATATCAGGATACAATCCATCACATGGGAATAAACCCAGCAAGAATCCGCCGCAGCAAAACCTCCTTTCAAGGGGTAACACCTGGTCCGGACACCCATTGTATGGGTTTTCTCCGGCTTGAAGTTATATTCGGCTCTGTCGATAACTTCCGCTGCGAAAAGCTGACCTTCCATATCGTCCCATTCTCAAGTCGCTATCAAGCACTACTGGGACGTGAAGCTTTCGCTCGCTTTAACGCGATAACACATTATGCATCCCTCACGCTTAAGATGCCCGGTCCACGAGGCATCATCTTTTTAAAGGGGAAGCACTAAAGCACGCCTCCCCCAAGCGGAGGACTGTGCGGCCGCTTTGACAGCCGCACAGATGGCCTCACCGAACGAAAACCTAAATAGGTCATTAAAGACCACAAACGCGGATAGACGAGTTCGGTACAAAATCATCATCGATGCAGGCTTAGTGGCCATATACCCCCACACCAGGGGCTGCGTGCAGAGACAATAAAGCTCAATTTTATATAATTTACTCTATACTTTGTTTATTTTAAACTTTTGTCCGGCACGACCTGTTTTCAACTCAGTTCCTCTCTTTTACAGATGAACGTCATGCGGCACCCATCTAGGACACGGCACAACAGAGACACAGGCGCAGACGTGCAGTAGGAACCTTTTTTACTGTCTCTTGTTGCTACACATCCCCTGGTTTTTTACGACATAACCAAGGAGGAGGCTGGCGTATTGGCATGTGGCCACGTCAGAATTTCCTGCTCGTACCTGGACACTAGGGGCTTTTTCTTTTAAAAGAGTGTTGTTTCGCCCGCACTCATAAAGACCGAACACCTTAGGGAGTGTTCGGCGTCGCGAGTTTTGGCATATATGTCTTTGGTCAAATGTTGGGTTGCCCGGCTCCTGAGTTCGGCTACCTTACGTTCCGCTCTATCGGCTAAGGTAGCACCGGGAGAACTACTGCGATTGTGCCCCGGTTCGGCCGGGCGAGCACCTTAATAGAGAAAGCCGAAAAGTGACTGTCATCATGTAGCGTGAGACTGGTCAGCCACTCGATGACCTATCGGAATCTATCGGATTCCTCCGTTTTTACGAAGGGCCGCTTCCCGGTCAGGCACACACGCGCCCCGAACTCGGGCGAGCGTAGTCGCCACCAGGGGGCTACCTAAATAGTCCCACCTTCAAGCTCCTATGGCTAAGTGAAAGTGTTCAAGCATTATAGTCCAGTTGCCTGGCCCGCTGCGCTATCACCTCCTTTGTAGGACCAAGACGTTGGGTTAAGTGTGAACGTGCGTCTTCTGCCAGCACCCCCGCACTATGTGCGTGGGGGTTGAAGCCAACGACTGCCATCTTTCAGATTTTTTTATATATTTTAAAACGGCCGCACAGGAGGTGTTCCCAATACTTGAAGGCACAAATACAAAAAGGCCACTACAGTTTATCACAATATCACTTCATCATTACATATGCTATAATAACATAGCATCTTTCGAGCACTGCGTCTCTATTACACGAGCGCCTTCAAGGACTTCCTGAAAATAGTGCTCGGAGGACACTCGGCTTTTGTCCGAGTCCCGGGATGCAACAACGGTGGTCTCCATCTCTGCCCAGTATGTCTTGACACGGGCAAGAGCCATCCTTGCGCCCTCTATACACGCCGACCTCTTCATTGCATTAATACGTGGCACCGCATCAAGGAATTGCTGCACCAAGCTGAAATAACTCTTCGGCTCCGATCTCCCCGGCCACAGATGACCCATGACGTACTTCATGGCGAGTCCGGACAACCTATTCAGTTCGGCCCATGGAGCCAAATGATCATCCACTACCAGTGGACGCTCTGGATTGTGAAACTGCGACCAGAAAAGCTTTTCCACTTCGCAATCTTTCTAATCTCGAAAGTGTTCGGTCGCATCAGCAGCACTCACTGCCAAATCCAGATATGTATCCTCCACACTCCACATCCGGTCCAACGGAGCAAACTTCGGATCACAAAATTTTCTTCGCAGCATGAAGGGCTTTCCAGCCGCAATCTGTTCGGCCTGACGCAGCTCCTCCTCCCCAGCTCTCATCGCAGAGCGCGCGTCCTTGGCATCAGCAACGGCCTTCTCTAGGTCCATCTGTCTCGCCTAGTCTTCTTTCTCAAGAAGTCTGCAACGGTCTACAGCGCTCTTTCACTTTTCGGCCATTCCGGCCATCTCTTCCTTACTTCGGCAATGAGAAGCCTGTTCGGCTCTCAGCTCTTCGAGGGCTTTCTTGGTAGCCGCATCACTTTTCCTGGCTTGTTCTTTAGCTCGGGCAAGTTTTGCCCTAAGACTCTGCACGGCGGCCGCACCATCTGCGTCAAGCATACACATCGTAAGACACTGGAATAAAACTCTTCTTACCTAATGCCGCCTGAGGAGTCACATACCTTGAGCTTCATCAAGCCGCTTGTTGACAAGCGCGATGTCGGCATCTGCCACGTCCAGTTGCCGCTTTAGTTCGGCAAAATCATTAGTTCGGCTAGATTCCGGACACCCTGCAGCCTACATTAAGGGGCGATATCTTAGACCTGGGATTATGATCCTCCGCGTGCTGTCATTTCTTGACGACGCGCGGAGTCTCAGGGGCTACTATCTACACAGGGCGCATCTTATTCATGCGCACATGACAAAAATGTACATTATCTAATGTACCTCAAAACCTGTCAGTAAACTTTCGACGGCCTCACGCAATCCACTCTCTACGGATGAGATCCTTTCAATCACCGTGCCCATTAATGCACGGTGCCCCTCCGAAATAGAAGTTCACCCCAGTAGAACCTTTAGCTCCTCCGGCCGAGCACCAGACGGTGCCGGACTTGTCCCATGACCTCTTTTAAAAACCGGACGCGGAGAACCTCGGGGGGCCACATAGACATCTTCCGCCCGTGCCGGACTCGGAGAAACCCTCCGTGACGACACCTCAGGGTCGCCCGCCTCGTTAGGCGGCACGGTGGGAGGAGGCGTCCCGCTCTCCATCATCTCCGGAAGAAGATCCCCCGAAGACGAGCTCTGCTGAGAAGGACTAAGGTCCGAACTACAAGGTAAAAATTCGGTTAAATTTCTCAGATATAAATCAAGGATTGCTCTCATCCCTCGAAAGGAAAATCTTTCTCTACTCACGGCTCGCTGGAGGGCAGATCTCCTTGAGTGCGTAGTCCGGGTGGGGAACTCCCCGGCGTAGGACCCTCTGACGAGGACTTTTTCCCCCGCTTCGAGGCCATGGTCTCCGGGTCGTCAGAGGCAGCTCTCTTTTTCCCTTTAGGAGAGGAATTGTCGGTTCCTCCCTTCGGATCGGCCTCCTTCAAGGAGGCCATAATTTCCTTGCTCCCCTCCAAAGGCATTATCTCCAGCATCCTGACTAGCACGGGATCCGGCCTGGTTTCGGGAAGGGGAGCCGGACACCTTATCAGCTTTGCCTTCGCTATCCACTCCTGTTTAAAAGGACGGCTCTTTTAGGGGCAAGTTTATGACAATTATATGGATAGAAGGTCCGGACACAAGGTTACTTACTTGGGTATCCGGGCGATTGCAGCTTAGGCCTGCGTCCTCTGTCAAATCCGGACACATCTCTTGTGATCCGAAGAACAGTTTATACATCTCCGCGAGCGTTGCACCCATAAAATCCCGGAGAGCTCGTGGTCCCTCTGGATTAAACTCCCACAGACGAAGGGAGCGACATTTGCCGGGCAATATCCGGCGAATCAGCATGACCTGCGTCACCTTGACCAGGTTGAGGTCTCCTTCCAAGAGATCCTTAATGCGACCCTGCAACAAGGGCACGTCTTTGGGCAAACCCCAATCCAATCCTCTGTTGACCCACGACGCTAGCCGTGGTGGGGGACCCGAGCGAAAGGCCAGAGGCGCCACCCACTTGGTGCCTCGGGGAGTGGTGATATAAAACCTCTCTCGTTGCCACAAACCTAGCTCCTCTTGAAAAGAGCCCTCGGGCCATGGAGCATCAGCATATTTGCTTATGACAGCGCCTCCGCACTCTGCATGCCGTCCCTTGATCATCTTTGGCTCCACTTTGAAGGTCTTGAGCCATAATCCGAAGTGAGGGGTGACGCGGAGGAACACTTCACACACAACGATAAATGAGGAGATATGGAGGATGGACTCCGGAGCTAAATCATGGAATTCCAGCCCGTAATAAAACAACAGTCCCCTCACAAAGGGATCCATTGGGAAGCCCAACCCTCGGAGGAAGTGAGACATGAACACCACGCTCTCACCGGGCTGGGGACTGGGAATAACCTGCCCTTGAGCAGGCAACCTATGTGAAATTTCACCGGTCAGGAATTTAGCCTCCCTCAACTTTAGCACGTCCTCCTCCGTGACGGAGGAAGGCGTCCACCGGCCTTGAAGGTCAGAATCGGACATTGTCAAAGTTCCGAAGCACCTTGAATCTGGAGCCTGGGGTGTTGGAACTCGAGGCGACAGGCGAACTCGCTTGAGATTGAAAAAAAGAAGTAAGGCCTTGGTCTCTTTATAAGAGGTTGAATACCAAGAGCCCTCCCCGTAACTGTTTGGGACTCATCTTTAATCGAGGGAACGTGCTAACAGGCATGATTGGGTTACCCACGTCCGTGTTGATGAGAATCCCGTAAAAAGGGGACACGATCTCTGCTTTGACAAGACGTGCCAAGGAAACCGCCTCGCAAAACGCGCTGAGGTGGAAAAGTATAAACGATTTGTGTAAAGAACTTGGCCGTAGTGTGATGATGCACTGCGGAATACGTCAGCAGATTTGATTTGTGTTAATATTATTCTCTCTATGGCAATATGTGGAAACCTATTTTGCAGAGCCGGACACTATTCTTGGTGTTTAAAATCTTCTATGAAGGACTTGGAGGAGGAACCCGCCTTGCAATGCCGAAGACAATCTGCACGCCGAACTCGTGGTCATTGAAGCCTGGTTCAGGGGCTACTGAGGGAGTCCTGGATTAGGGGGTGTCCGGATGGCCGGACTATACCTTCAGCCGGACTCCAGGACTATGAAGATACAAGATTGAAGACTTCATCCCGTGTCCGGATGGGACTTTCCTTGGCGTGGAAGGCAAGCTAGGCGATGCGGATATTCAAGATCTCCTACCATTGTAACCGACTCTGTGTAAACCTAACCCTATCCGGTGTCTATATAAACCAGAGGGTCGTAGTCCGTAGGACAACCATCTTCATACACAATCATACCATAGGCTAGCTTCTAGGGTTTAGCCTCCTTGATCTCGTGGTAGATCTACTCTTGTACTACCCATATCATCAATATTAATCAAGCAGGAGTAGGGTATTACCTCCATCGAGAGGGCCCGAACCTGGGTAAAAACATTGTGTCCCTTGTCTCCTGTTACCATCCGGCCTTGACGCACAGTTCGGGACCCCCTACCCGAGATCCGCCGGTTTTGACACCAACAGCCAACGTCCTATGGTTCGAGGGCTCCTTCGTGGAGACCCTAAAGGGGTGGCAAGCCCGGTGGTTTTACATCACCGAGCCACGCGATCCGAAATGGGTCGCAGCCCCCGAGTTTCGATCCGGACCCCCCACGCGGCTTGTGTCCTGGAAAGAGACGGGCCTGTCGTGGGGCAATGAAGAAGAGGTGACCGGACTGAAGACATGCATCCAGTCCCTGGTAAACAAGCCAATCAGGCTTGTCAATGTAGTCCAGGTCATGCTCGTTCGTCTGATCCTCCCGTGCCAACAATGGGGCTTTAATTTGTGGGAGTTCGACCCGTCGCAGCACCGAACCCTCAACAGGCTCTTTGACACGACGTATGAAGACGTATGGAAGGTGCTAATAAAAGGCGCCGAGGCTCCAACATCCGCTTCTGAGGACCGTGGATATAGCACGCAGCGTCACACTAGCGAGGTAAGCTATCTCTACCTTTGACATGATATTAAGCTCTTTTTTCATAGTTTGACTCTATGCGGGATCTAAACTCCCCTACCTTTGACAGGCTTGGCAAGCGATATCTGGACCAATTAACTGTCCGGCTCCCTTGCCTGAAGACCCAGCCCCTACTCTCCTAGTGAAGCTGCTGGTCCCGGCACCTTATGTGGTGCCGGAGAAGAAGGTCAAGAAGAAGAATACCACGGGGACTCGAAAGAGTGCCCGTAACGTGGTGGTGTCGGACTCGTCGTCTGACGAGTCCGAGACGCCCTCCTCCCGTGAAAATGAGGAGGAGGAAGAAGAAAGCTCTCCCCCCCCCCCAGCGGAGGGAGGAGAGAAAAAGAAGGCCGCCCCAGCAGGGGAGGCCGAGGGGTCTAGGAAAAGGAAGACCCCTCCGCCGGACTACTCCCATGACGCCGAAGAAGGCGAAGAGGAGTGGCCGAACAGGGCCAAGCGTCCGACGAAATCGTAAGTTCGGATATCAGAGTAACTCATGATGTTCCTTTGTTGCACAGCTTTCCCTAATGTCGAATGTAATTATGCAGCCCGCCCCGGACCGAATTCAATGAGTCGTCGGGCGGCTCCCTGGACTCATCGGACGTGAACTCAATTCCGCCCGCTGTCTCCCCCCGTACTACGGACGACGCCGAAGTGGCGTCGCGACAAACTCCGGGGCAGGAGGAGGTGGTCCTGGAGGAGCCTCAAGGCAACCTCCCGGACTCCGGGAGCGAAGGGGACAAGGCACCCCAGGGCTCCAAGTCCGTCTTTGAGCCGGACACCGCGCCAGAAACTTCAACAGTTCCGGACTGCGGTAGGCGAACTCCTCCCAAGAGGAGCAAGCCTTCTGAGCCAGCGGCCTCCGTCCAACCGGAGGCGCTGGACAATCTGCTGGAGGTGCTTGACGGCGCCTCCATCGACGAGGGGCACCGTACTATCATGAGTACGGTGATCCAGAGGGTTCAGTCCGCCAAGAGCGGACTGACTGAAGCTTGTGCTAGCCTTCTGACAGGCTTCGAGGTAAGTAAAAATATGTCAAAATATTACCACATAGACAGTAGCCCCTGATGCTCTGTTAGGCGTTCGGAAAGAAAAGCCGAATAGAGGATCCATTAAATTTCACAGGAGTCTAACAAAAAGAGTCAATATGCGTATGCAGGCTTCGCTGCTATCCACTGCCGCACTGACTGCGGAGGTGGTTTTCCTAAAAAAGGACCTCGGGCGGACCGAGCAAGAGCTCGGCCTTGCCAAGCGGCAGCTCTAGGAGAAAGAAGGTAATAAATGCCTTTAAAAGGTGCCTATAGAAAGGCGTGATTGCAAAAAATAACAGGATCATGCTGCTTATTGTAGGGGCCACGACAGAGGTGGCGACCCTCAAGCAGGCGCTGTCCGAGGCCGAAAAGAAAGCGGCCGCGGAGCGCTCCGAGCGAGAGAAACTTGGGGCCCAGGTCGGCGAGGCGCAGCAGGAGCTTCAGGCTCTCATGAAAAAACATGAGGGTTTGGAGCTTGAGTCAAAGACGCAAGCGTCCGAGCTCGCGGCGGCCCTTGAGACTGCCAAGTCCGCCAAGGCCGAAGCCCAAAGGGCCCTCCAAGAGTTGGAGGAGATGAAAAAGGTAGCAGCGGGTAAGGCATTCTTAATGCAAAGCAGAAATATAAAAGTAAACTACTTGTCACTTACCCGAATCTGGAGCTCTCCAGGGGCATTCGCAGATCTTCCCCGCAGCGTATCCGACGCCGCCGCATTCTACCGAGCTGAAGAGGGCAGCTCGACGAAGAGTGTGTTCTGGTCTCAGTATTCTGAGGCCGGACACCCTGTACCCCTGAGCGACCAGCTGAAACAGCTGGTCGAGCTCCACAAGGCGGCCGAACAGGCCATGAAGGGCTTCATAGTTCGGCTGTGGCCCGGAGCGGCCCTGCCTGGGAGCTATTTCGGGCTGGTGCGGCGGCTGGTGGAGGCCTGTCCGAGGCTCGAGGTCATCAAGCACTCCGTCTGCATCGAAGGTGCCCGTCGGGCCCTTGCCCGTGCAAAAGTGCACTGGGGTAAGCTGGACGGTGAGAAGCTTGTGAAGGACGGGCCGCCGTTGGGGAAGGAGCATCGCAAGCCCGAGAACTACTACAGGGATGTTCTTGCAGGTGCCCGCCTTGTGGCGGATGAATGTACCAAGGATGTAATTTTTGAATGAACTCGCTCGTTTTTATCCTGTGCGCTGAAAACTTGTTCATATGCACTAAGCAATGCTTATTGAATTTAAAATATTATTTTCTGTGCGGACGTTTATCAAAAATTGAGAGATGGCCAGTCGTCGGCTTCTGCCCCCGTGCCACTAGTGCTGGGGTGTTCGGGATAAACCTAAGCGCTCTTTTTCCCATGGTTGGGTCCTTCGAGGGAGACGCTCAGCACAACGAACCAGGCAATCAGACTATAATGCTTGAACACTCTCACTTAGCCATAGAACTTTATAATTTTAAATTTCGGCGAAGCCCCTAGTTCGGAAGACCGAGTTCGGGGCGCTATCCACGCCTTGGCCGGACAAAGCCAGCTCCTCGCTCGAAGCGGCATAAGTCTTAAGGGACTCGAAAAACCTCTCGAACAGCGACTGGTCTCTCGCCTCATCATGATAGTCAGTTTTAGCTTTCTCCACTGAGGTGCTTATGAAGGAAATATGCCCTAGAGGCAATAATAAAGTTATTATTTATTTCCTTATATCATGATAAATGTTTATTATTCATGCTAGAATTGTATTAATCGGAAACATAATACATGTGTGAATACATAGACAAACTGAGTGTCACTAGTATGCCTCTACTTGACTAGCTCGTTAATCAAAGATGGTTATGTTTCCTAACCATGAACAAAGAGTTGTTATTTTATTAACGGGATCACATCATTAGGTGAATGATCTGATTGACATGACCCATTCCATTAGCTTAGCACCCGATCGTTTAGTATGTTGCTATTGCTTTCTTCATGACTTATACATGTTCCTATGACTATGAGATTATGCAACTCCCGTTTGCCGGAGGAACACTTTGTGTGCTACCAAACGTCACAACATAAATGGGTGATTATAAAGGTGCTCCACAGGTGTCTCCAAAGGTAGATGTTGGGTTGGCATATTTCGAGAATAGGATTTGTCACTCCGATTGTCGGAGAGGTATCTCTGGGCCCTCTCGGTAATGCACATCACATAAGCCTTGCAAGCATTGCAACTAATGAGTTAGTTGCGAGATGATGTATTACGTAACGAGTAAAGAGACTTGCCGGTAACGAGATTGAACTAGGTATTGGATACCGACGATCGAATCTCGGGCAAGTAACATACCGATGACAAAGGGAACAACGTATGTTGTTATGCGGTCTGACCGATAAAGATCTTCGTAGAATATGTAGGAGCCAATATGGGCATCCAGGTCCCGCTATTGGTTATTGACCGGAGATTTGTCTCAGTCATGTCTACATTGTTCTCGAACCGTAGGGTCCGCACGCTTAACGTTACGACGACAGTTATTATGAGTTTATGCATTTTGATGTACCGAAGTTAGTTCGGAGTCCGGGATGTGATCACGGACATGACGAGGAGTCTCGAAATGGTCGAGACATAAAGATTGATATATTGGATGACTATATTCGGACACCGGAAGCGTTCCGGAGAAGTTTCGGATAAAACCGGAGCACCGGGGGGTTACCGGAACCCCCCGAGGGGTTAATGGGCCTCATGGGCCTAAAGTGGAGAAGAGGAAGGGGCTGCCAGGGCAGGCCGCGCGCCCCCTCTCCCCCTAGTCCGAATTGGACAAGGAGGGAGGGGCGGCGCCCCCCCTTTCCTCCTCTCCTTCCACCTCTCCTACTTGGACAAGGAAAAGGGAGGGGAGTCCTACTCCCGGTAGGAGTAGGACTCCTCCTGCGCGCCTCCTATAGGGCCGGCCGCACCCCCCCCCCCTTGGATCCTTTATATACGGAGGCAGGGGGGCACCCTAGAACACACAAGTTGATCCTCGTGATCGTTCCTTAGCCGTGTGCGGTGCCCCCTTCCACCATATTCCACCTCGGTCATATCGTTGTAGTGCTTAGGCGAAGCCCTGCGTCGGTAGAACATCATCATTGTCACCACGCCGTTGTGCTGACGGAACTCATCCCCGAAGCTTTGCTGGATCGGAGCCCGAGGAGCGTCATCGAACTGTACGTGTGCTAAGAACTCGGAGGTGCCGGAGTAATAGTGCTTGGATCGGTCGGATCGGGAAGACGTACGACTACTTCCTCTATGTTGCGTCAACGCTTCCGCTGTTGATCTACAAGGGTACGTAGATCACACTCTCCCCTCTTGTTGCTATGCATCACCATGATCTTGCGTGTGCGTAGGAATTTTTTTGAAATTACTACGTTCCCCAACAGCTTAACCCAGCTGAACCGGGGCACAATCGCAGTGGTTCTCCTAGTGCTACCTTAGCCGATATAGCGGAACGTAAGGCACCAAAACATAGGAGCCGGGCAAACCCAACTATTGACCCAAATCATGATTCGGAGCCGATGCATATAGTGCTATAAGTTCGGGGTGCCGCACTTGTGAAAGTGGATGGACTTCTCACACCATAATAAGGGGTACTGAAGCCCCTGGCGTGTTTTGCCGTACCATGGTGTACGGGTGCAATCATGTCATTTAATAAACATATATATGAAAATAGGATAATGCAAAAAATAGACAAAAAGCTATGCATTGTTTATAGAGAGGCTATTTATCAAAGCCGAACGATACAAGTAGTGCGATAAGCAAAAATATATTGGACTATTTAACATGTCCTGACCAGGGGCAGGCCGCGGAATTGTATTCAAAATAGGTATACTGCTCGTAACAGAGACCACCTGTGAGTTCCATAGTGTGGCATGGCTTTGTCTGCTTCCCTGGATCTTGCATCGTTTGTGCGGCAGTCGAATGGCCGAACAGGTCGTCCGAAGTGTGGAGTCCTGAAAGTAAGAAAAAAAGAATTCGGCAGCCCCTAGTACGTTTTAAGCCGTGTTTTGGGCGTGCCGCTATTGTGCCCCTTCCCCTGTGCCCATGGTATTTCGAGGGCGTAGTTATGTACGCGAGGCACTGGCTTCGCTATGTCGCAAGGGCTGGGGTTGGGGCCGCATTGCTATGCCTGCTCAGAACGTGCCTGGCGGTCTTGTTGTAGGTTATCCGGGCGCGCTTGGCAGTGTCTGGCTTTTTAGTGGCCGGACTGGAGAATTGCCTAAGAAGGTTGCTTTGTACTTCCGCTGCGAGAGCCGCCGTGTACTCCTCCATACGGAGGGAGCGTTCGGTGTTTCCGTTGACCGTGATTACTCCTCGAGGGCCTGGCATCTTGAGCTTGAGGTATGCGTAGTGCGGCACCGCATTGAACTTTGCAAATGCGGTTCGTCCGAGCAGGGAGTGATAGCCACTGCGAAACGGGACTATATCGAAGATTAACTCTTCGCTTCGGAAATTATCCGGAGATCCGAAGACCACGTCGTCAAGTGTTACTGAGCCTGTACAGTTGGCTTCTACACCTGGTATAACGCCTTTAAAGGTCGTTTTTGTGGGCTTAATCCTTGAGGGATCTATGCCCATTTTCCGCGCTGTATCCTGGTAAAGTAGGTTCAGGCTACTGCCACCGTCCATGAGGACCCTTGTGAGATGAAATCCGTCGATGATTGGGTCGAGAACCAATGCGGCAAAGCCGCCATGACGGATGCTAGTGGGGTGGTCCCTCCGATCAAAAGTGATCGGGCAGGAGGACCATGGGTTGAACTTTGGGGCGACTGGCTCCATCACGTATACGTCCCGTAGCGCACGCTTCCGCTCCCTCTTGGGAATGTGGGTTGCGTATATCATGTTCACCGTCCGCACTTGTGCGGGAAACCCCTTCTGTCCATTGTTGTTCGGCGGCCTGGGCTCCTCCTCGTCATCGCTATGCAGCCCGTTGTCCTTGTGTTCGGCTCTTAACTTGCCTGCCTGCTTGAACACCCAACAGTCCCTGTTGGTGTGATTAGCTGGCCTTTCGGGGGTGCCATGGATCTGGCACAAGCGGTCGAGTATTCGGTCCAAACTGGACGGGCCCTGAGTATTCTTTTTGAATGGCTTTTTCCGCTGACCGGATTTATAGCCTCTGAATCCGGCATTAACTGCCGTATCTTCATTGTTGTCGCTGCTAACGCGGCGTTTTTGCTTATTTCGACGTGTCCTGCCACTTTTGTCCTTGGTATCCGAATTACCAGGGTTCTTTGATAAGTTGTTGCTACGAGCTAGCCAGCTATCTTCTCCCGCGCAAAAGCAGGTCATGAGTGTCGTGAGGGCTGCCATAGATTTCGGCTTTTCCTGTTCCAGGTGCCGGGCAAGCCACTCGTCATGGATGTTATGCTTGAAGGCTGCTAGGGCCTTTGCATCCGGACAGTCGACTATCTGGTTTTTCTTTGTTAGGAACCATGTCCAGAATTGTCTGGCCGATTCCTCTGGCTGCTGAATTATGTGGCTTAAGTCGTCGGCATCCGGTGGTCGCACGTAAGTGCCCTGGAAGTTGTCGAGGAATGTGGCTTCCAGGTCCTCCCAAGAACCGATTGAGTCCGCTGGCAAGCTGTTAAGCCAGTGCCGGGCCGGTCCTTTGAGTTTGAGCGGGAGGTATTTTATGGCGTGTATATCATCGCCACGTGCCATGTGGATGTGAAGGAGATAATCCTCGATCCATACCGCCGGATCTGTTGTGCCACGTATGATTCGATGTTTACGGGTTTGAAACCCTCTGGGATTTTATGATCCATTACTTCATCTGTGAAGCATAGTGGGTGTGCGGCGCCCCTGTACTGGGCTATGTCACGACGCAGCTCGGAAGAGCTATGTCTGTTGTGTTCGGCCCGGCCGGATTTGTTGTATCCGGAGTGAAGATCATCGTCACGTGTCATAGGGTGCCTGCGCGATCCGTAGATCGATCTTGTTTGTCTTGCCTTATCCTCCAGTACGTCTCGCAGGTCTGGCGCATTTTCCCGTGCCTTAGTTGAGCGGCGTCGGGGCATGGCTTGGGTGGAGGGCCGAGAGGCCTCTCTGTCGCGGCCGCGAGGTGGCCGGTCTGCCATGTCGTGCGCTGGTGATGTAGGCGCTTCCTCCTCTGATCGGGGTAGCGGCCTGCGCTTTGGGTAACTCTTGGAGGGGCGTTCGAGTTCGTACTCTTCGGCCGCAAGGACTTCAGTCCATCTATCAGCTAGCAAATCTTGATTAGCTCTAAGCTGTTGCTGCTTTTTCTTGAGGCTGTTTGCCGTGGCTAAAAGCCTGCGTTTAAAACGCTCTTGTTCGGCGGGGTCGGATGGTACGACGAATTCATCATCATCGAGGCTTGCCTCGTCTTCGGAGGGAGGCATATAGTTATCATCCTCAACCTCTCGGTCTGCCGCTCTCTCATGAGGGCTGGCTTCTCCATCTTCCTGCGCCGAATCTTGCTGGGGTGGGTGTTCTTTGGCGCTATCCGGGGTAGTATTATCTCCCGTGCCGGAATCACCGTTTTTGCTTTGGCGGGATTTAGAGCGGCGCCGCTGACGCCGGCGCTTTGGCTGTTTCTTGGAGGTGTCATCCCCCGCTGTTCCATCGCCATCTCCATCTTTTGGAGTATCCACCATATATATGTTGTATGACGAGGTGGCCTTCCAGCGCCCTACAGGTGCTGGTTCCTGCTCGTCTCCTACCTCGTCGTCCATACCGTCGAAGTCTTCAGAGCCGAAGTCAAGCATGTCGGTTAAATCGTCGACAGTGGCTACAAAGTGGGTGGTGGATGGGCTTTGAATTTCTTCATCGTCCGTATCCCATCCTCGCTGACCGTAATCCGGCCAGGGTTCTCCTGATAAAGAGAGAGACTTGAGAGAGTTCAGGATGTCGCCAAAAGGCGATTGCTGAAAGATGTCCGCGGCGGTGAACTCCATTATAGGTGCCCAATCGGATTCGATTGGTAGGGGCACGGGGGGTTCGGAGTCACGGGTCACGCGGAGTGCGGGGCTGGCGTTCGGCTCGATCGCCTTTGAGATCGCAGCCCCCGAGGTGACATCCGACCGCTCATCCTCGATTGACGCAATAGGCTCCAAGTTAAGGGTCGGAACCGGTGCGTGTGCGGCCTCCAGGACACGGTTCGGAGGCAGAGCTAGATCATGCCCCTCGAGATAGTGCGGCGCGCTTGGCTATGGCTCGAACCCGTCGAAGATCAAGTCTCCGCGGATATCAGCCGTGTAGTTTAAGCTTCCAAACCTGACTTGATAGCCAGGGGCGTAGCTTTCGATCTGCTCCAGGTGACCAACCGAATTGGCCCGCAGAGCGAAGCCGCCGAAGACGAAGATCTGTCCAGGGAGAAAAGTCTCACCCTGGACCTCATCGTTGTTGATGATCAAAGGAGCCATCAGGCCTAAAGGCGACGACACAGAGGAACTCTCAATGAAAGCACCAATGTCGGTGTCAAAACCGGCGGATCTCGGGTAGGGGGTCCCGAACTGTGCGTCAAGGCCGGATGGTAACAGGAGACAAGGGACACGATGTTTTTACCCAGGTTCGGGCCCTCTCGATGGAGGTAATACCCTACTCTTGCTTGATTAATATTGATGATATGGGTAGTACAAGAGTAGATCTACCACGAGATCAAGGAGGCTAAACCCTAGAAGCTAGCCTATGGTATGATTGTTGTGTATAAAGATGGTTGTCCTACGGACTACAACCCTCCGGTTTATATAGACACCGGATAGGGTTAGGGTTACACAGAGTCGGTTACAATGGTAGGAGATCTTGAATATCCGCATCGCCAAGCTTGCCTTCCACGCCAAGAAAAGTCCCATCCGGACACGGGACGAAGTCTTCAATCTTGTATCTTCATAGTCCAGGAGTCCGGCGAAGGTATAGTCCGGCTACCCGAACACCCCCTAATCCAGGACTCCCTCAGTCATCATCATCTTGTGCTTGTGATCTCCATCTCTGAAGCACCGTCATGATCACCATCATCACCGGCGCGACACCTTGATCTCCATCATAGCATCGTTGTTGTCTCGCCAATTTTATGCTTCTATGACTATCGCTACCGCTTAGTGATAAAGTAAAGCATTACAGGGCGATTGCATTGCATACAATAAAGCGACAACCATATGGCTCCTGCCAGTTGCCGATAACTCGGTTACAAAACATGATCATCTCATACAATAAAATTTAGCATCATGCCTTGACCATATCACATCACAACATGCCTCTACTTTGTTGTTGCAAATTTTACGTGGCTGCTACGGGTTTAGCAAGAATTGTTCTTACCTACGCATCAAAACCACAACGATAGTTTGTCAAGTTGGTGTTGTTTTAACCTTCGCAAGGATCGGGTATAGCCACACTCGCTTCAACTAAAGTTGGAGAAACTGACACCCGTCAGCCACCTGTGTGCAAAGCACGTCGGTAGAACCAGTCTCGCGTAAGCGTACGCGTAATGTCGGTCCGGGCCGCTTCAGCCAACAATACCGCCGAACCAAAGTATGACATGCTGATAAGCAGCATGACTTATATCGCCCACAACTCACTTGTGTTCTACTCGTGCATATTACATCTACACATAAAACCAGGCTCTGATACCACTGTTGGGGAACGTAGTAATTTCAAAAAAATTCTACGCACACAAAGGATCATGGTGATGCATAGCAACGAGAGGGGGGAGTGTTGTCCACGTACCCTCGTAGACCGAAAGCGGAAGCATTAGCACAACGCGGTTGATGTAGTCGTCCATCTTTACAATCCGACCGATCAAGTACTGAACGCACGGCACCTTCGAGTTCAGCACGCGTTCAGCTCGATGACGTCCCTCGAACTCCGATCCAGCCGAGTGTTGAGGGAGAGTTTCGTCAGCACGACGCGCGTGGTGACAATGATGATGTTGTACCGACGCAGGGCTTCGCCTAAGCACCGCTACAGTATTATCGAGGTGGACTATGGTGGAGGGGGGCATCGCACACGGCTAAGAGATCCAAGGGATCAATTGTTGTGTCTTTGGGGTGCCCCCTTCCTCCGTATATAAAGGAGTGGAGGAGGGGGAGGGCCAGCCTAGCTATGGCGCGCCGTGGAGGAGTCCTACTCCCACCGGGAGTAGGATTCCCCCCTTCTATGTAGTAGGAGTAGGAGTCAAGGAAAGGGAAGAGAGAATAGAAGGAAGGAGGGGGCGCAGCCCCTCCCCCTAGTCCAATTCGGACTAGGCCTTGGGGGGGCGCAACCTCCCTTTCTTTCTTTCCCTTAAAGCCCAATAAGGCCCATATACTCCCCGGCGAATTCCTGTAACTCTCTGGTACTCCGATAAATACCCGAACCACTCGGAACCTTTCCGATGTCCGAATATAGTTGTCCAATATATCGATCTTTACGTCTCGACCATTTCGAGACTCCTCGTCATGTCCCCGATCTCACCCGGGAGTCCGAACTACCTTCAGTACATCAAAACACATAAACTCATAATATAACCGTCATCGAACTTTAAGAGTGTGGACCCTACGGGTTCGAGAACTATGTAGACATGACCGAGACATGTCTCCAGTAAATAACCCATAGCGGAACCTGGATGCTCATATTGGCTCCCACATATTCTACGAAGATCTTTATCGGTCAAACCGCATAACAACATACGTTGTTCCCTTTGTCATCTGTATGTTACTTGCCCGAGATTCGATCGTCGGTATCTCAATACCTAGTTCAATCTCGTTACCGGCAAGTCTCTTTACTCGTTCCGTAATACATCATCCGGCAACTAACTCATTAGTTGCAATGCTTGCAAGGCTTAAGTGATGTGCGTTACCGAGTGGGCCCAGAGATACCTCTCCAACAATCGGAGTGACAAATCCTAATCTCGAAATACGCCAACCCAACAAGTACCTTCGGAGACACCTGTAGAGCACCTTTATAATCACCCAGTTACGTTGTGACGTTTGGTAGCACACAAAGTGTTCCTCCGATAAACGGGAGTTGCATATTCTCATAGTCATAGGAACATGTATAAGTCATGAAGATAGCGATAACAACATACTAAACAATCAAGTGCTAAGCTAACGGAATGGGTCAAGTCAATCATATCATTCTCCTAATGGTGTGCTCCCGTTAATCAAACGACAACTCTTTGTCCATGGCTTGGAAACATAACCATCTTTGATCAACGAGGTCGTCAAGTAGAGGCATACTAGTGACACTCTGTTTGTCTATGTATTTACAGATGTATCATGTTTCCGGTTAATACAATTCTAGCATGAATAATAAACATTTATCATGAAATAAGGAAATAAATAATAACTTTATTATTGCCTCTAGGACATATTTCCTTCAAATAGGACTTATCGGCACTACACCCTGACCAAATGGAAACCTTTCGAAAATCCTAGCCTTTTCAAATATCATACAAATCTGAAATTGTTGTTATATGAGTTTTATGTGTTACAATTTGCTTTAACATGCAAACGTGAGACACTGAGGCAGAACACGTGTGTGGATGCCAAAAGCTCGATCAGAGGCATCGATCGACCACATGGCATCGACAAGCCACAACGGCGCCTCCTGAGATCTCCTGCTCTAGATCAACATCACAATCATGAGATCCGACGGTCCAAGGAACAATGCGCTAACGATGGTTTTTCCTTCCTTTTGTTGAGTAGTTAGCCGTTTAATTTGTTACTTCCTTCACGGTAAAAAAACATTGGTTCCCTAATGAAATAAATATTTATAACTTTAGCTCGTTGTTTCATTCCATATTGCCACCGGGGCTGCCCTTTTTTCTTATGTTTACCGTGCATTCCTACATTCATTCTTCACAAGCGGTTACAACATGACAAGTGTCCTGGTATAGATGTAGCAAAGTCCATGTGCACATTGTTGGCCGCCATCATATTCTCCATCGCCTTCGAGTCAAATTCCGAAGGCAAACACAAGATCCCATTGTGGTGTGAACCGAGTAGGTACCATTACCAAACGGGTTCTGAGTTGAACAAAAACGCCACTTCAACAAAGGGCCCGACACCATGGCACTTCGAATCTATATCTAGTCGCTCTGACATGCAATCTTTGGAGAAAGGCAGCATCCGCCACCCTCGGTCCTCACGACGGTCTCCCAACCGGCTGACCGGTCCTCATCCTGCCCAAAATCTGAGTAGGATCGAGCACCTTGGGCAGCTAGGCCATATCCCCAAGATTGGTGAGGCGGCCTTCGGCGCCTTTGCCATGACCACCAAACGACAACTATAGCCATGCAGGCCGCAACCACTAACCAGGACGGCAAGTTCCGTCGGCCCCGGATGTTGGTCGGAGAGGACTCCTTGTCAGCACGGCCCCCGGAAATGTTGTTCACCAATTAAAATAAAGTTCACGTTTTCAAAATATGTTCTGGAATTTTGAATAATTGTTCATGTTTTCAAAAATATCTGAAAATCTACAAAATGTTTGATTTTTAAATAAATTGATCAGAATTCCAAAAGATGATCCATTTTTTGACTTTTGTTTACACATTCAAAAAATGTTCATGTTTTCAAAAAATGTTCGGGAATTTGAAAAAATTCATAATTTCAAAAGATGATGAGAAATTTTAAAAATTGTTTGTGTTTGTTTAAAATTATTCTTAAATTCAATAAAGTGTTTGAAATTTGGGACACTTTTTGCAATTCTTAAGTAATGTTCAGTTTACGCCGCTAAATTTAGTTCTTTACAGTACGCTATGCTCATTATGTCACCAGCTCTCACTAGGTGGGCTGGTTAGGTAGATACATCCACAAGCAGTAGGTATATAGCTAGTTTGAGTCCTAGTTAGTGCGCCGCAATATTTCTGCGGATATTTTGCTCGACAGCTCGCTTCAGTTCAACTCGAATGGGCCGGTCCAGTTGGGTGCGCCCTGTGCGAAGGGAGGTCATTTTGCCGCAGAAAGGGGAAATCCTATATGACGCACGTTGTGTGAAACGGAAAATCCTATTTGCCGCTCTTTGCGGCAAACAGTCGGGCTACCGCGCAGGTATCGACCGAGCCGCTCGGGTGGTGGGCCGGCCTGTTAGCGTTCCAACCATACCGGTTTTGAGAACCTTCTATGGATGTTCCCAGCTGATTTTTTACGATTTTGTGAACCTTCTAGAAGGTTCCTGAACCGGTTTTTCTTTTTATTTTATTTTTTCGTTTCTACTTTTGATTAATCTTTCCTTTTACGTCTTTTCTCTATCTTTTTTCTGTTTCTTTTTTCTGTCTGTTTTTTATTTTCTTTCTTCTTCCTCTTTTCTTTTTGAACTTTTTTCAATTTACAACGAATGTTTCAGAAATTTAGAAAAAATTAAAATTTTCAAATTTTGTTTGATTTTTCAGAAAATGTTCCCGCTTTTACATTTTTGTTCAAAAATTTCGAAAAAGTTTAGAATTTCAAAAAAATCTCTTATTTTCAAAAAAAATCAAATTTCAGAAAGTGTTTGTCCTTTTAATTTTTTCTTCACAAACTAAAAAATGTTCGGTTTAAGAAATATCTTTCTGTCTTCCATATTTGTTCAAAAATTCAGAAAATATTCATGTTTTAAAATTTGTTCACAAATTAAAAAATGTTCGCATTTTTAAATTTGGTTCATGAATTAGAAACTATTCCTGTTTTCAAAATTTTGTCCGTTTTCAAAAATTGTTCACAAAATCCAAAAAATGTTCCCATTTTCAAAATTTGTTCACAAATTCAGAAAACTTTCACATTGTTCAATTGTATTCACATAATCAAAAAATCTAGAAATTTAAAAAAAATGTTCCTTTTTCCATATGTTTTCACAAATTCAATTGTTGAAATTTGGTCACAAATTAAGATATGTTTGTGAATCTCAGAAAATGTTCCAGTTTTCAAATTTTGTTCAAAAATTTAGAAAATGTTTCTATTTGTACATAATTCTTTTACAAAGTTGAAAAGTGTTTGTGTTACATAAAACACTCAGGCTTTTTTCCAAAAAAATGTTCTAGATGTTCAAAAAATGTTCGTGTTTCAAATTTTGGTTTGGACTTTCAAAGAAATATTCCAGTTTTGAAAAACAATGTTCATGTTTTCAAATATTGTTCTAGATGTTCAAAAAATGTTCGTGTTACAAGTTTTTATGGAATTTTTTAAAAATTGCATTTTGAATTTTTTTTGAGAGTGCAGGAAAATTGTGTTTAAAAAAATTGTTCATTACTTTTGAAAAAGTTCCTTTTTATAAAAATGTCTGATTTTTCTAAAATTTCTTCACAAATTTGGAATGCGTTTGTGTTTCGTAAACATTCACATTTTCTTCAAAAAAAATTTGTTTTGTGTTTGAAATTTCAAAAAAAAGTATCGGCGCTAGTTTTTTCTTTTTTTGAGAAGGGTATCGGCCCTAGTTACGGTTCGTAAGAGGGCGTTTGTTTTCAGGGACTTAGTAAGTTTCATCTAAACCAAACAGGAGGGACTTATAGGGACTTAAAGTGGGCATTTGGGACTTATGAAATAAGACTCTCAAGGAGGGACTTATAGGAACTTATAGTTGTAATATGGTCTTTTAGTTCATGTTAAGTCCCAGGAACTTAACAGGTAGGGACTTTTTAGGGACTTGAGAGTTATAAGTTGGGACTAAAAAAAGTCTTACGACTTATGAACCAAACAAGGCCTAAGAAGTTCGCGCAGCCAAATATATAACAACGTACCCTAACTCAAGTGGTACTATCACCTCTTCGCGAGCATGAGGTCTAGGGTTCAATTCTTACAAAAGCTTCAAATTGTTTTTAGTTCGACTCCTGTCGACGCGGATTTTTGGAACATGCAGCCACGCGCTGCCGAAATCCAGCCCGTCCGCGCGTGCATCGCGATGACTAATTAATATAGCCCATTAGCAAATACCGGACAGTTTAGTTACCAACTCAGTGAATACGTTTGCTATACACCACGGCTGTGGCCCAGGGCGGCAGACTTATTGCCGTTGGGGTGGTTACGGTGCAATTGATGCCGTCCCTGCTACTTGTCGTAGTTTAATTAGTTTAGCACTTGGTCACGCGATTAGCACATTCCTCACTGCGTCTACCTCGGTCAAAGCCGGGCTTAGTGCTCCATGCTCACAAACGATGCTTCGTTGCTATTTGAGTCATTGGATAATAATCAAAGGGATATGATCAGACTGGTAGATGGATTGTTGAAACATTGCAGAATAGTCCTGTTATTTTATCAAAATCAACCCACACCTCACGTCTCCCTGCCCTCTAAATAACTCGGTGTGCTTAATTTTTTGCTTCAAACAAAAAAGGGGTCATGTATTTTTAAACGAAATATCTGATTTGCAAACGTTTTGACTACCTTCTTTGTTTTGACGAGATCTTTGAATCAAGATTCATATTAGGTATATCTTTGAAAATTAATATTTCTTGACTTTTCGAACTTAACTCGAAACTTGACTGCAACATTTATAAATTTTGTAATTTGCTGGTGAGAAATATCCACCTCTCTCTCTCTCTCTCATACGTGCGTCTCACGTGCAACATGCTTTCGGTACATCAAGTTTCGAATCAAGTTTAACAAAAGAAAAAAATGGAAACATATTCAATATTGATCTTATTTCAAAGATCTCGTCAAGAAAAAAAAGACAGTCAAAACGGATCTAAAATTGAACATTCGGTTCAAAATATATGAATCATTTTGTGTTTGGGTCAAAACATAAAACATGCAGATTTCTGATGGGAGTGTGTGTTGTGGAGTGCAGGTTAATTTATATAAAGTGCAGGGTTGCCTCTGCAAAAAAGGCATAGTCCAACTTTTGACGAAAATGTGGCCCGTTACTTTGTTATCTAAGGGTCCAAAATCGACCGGTGCATTGTGTGCACAAATTGGCTCGGTGCACATGGCACATTCTCTGGTGGCCTGCGGCGAGCTGAGAGATGAAGGAGACCTGGGAAGGATGGTTCGTCGGCATGAGCATTTATAAGCCAGACAGCAGTTTGAAAATACAACGAGGAGCTATCCTGCAGCTAGCCATGGGGGCTGGGTTGGGAGCGGCCCGAGGCTCGGTTGAATGCCCAGAGCTGCCTTGCAGGCCAGGTGCTATGCATGTCAGGTTCGCAAATACGCGTCTATACCATCTGGGTTGGAATCAATTATATGGCTAGCGCGTATTGAAGTTGCACGAATCGCGTGGGGACGAGCGGTGTGGATATCAACCGCACGTAGCCGCATGTCCACTCGCGATTATTCGGACTCCTGTTCGCTAGCTTGGGCTGGCCCAGTCGCGTCGGCGCCCTGTTTTTGACTTCTGTTCACTAATTTGAGCCGGTCCAGTTGTGTCGGCGCCCTGTTGGACGCAACGAGCGTCCAGTAGGAGCTCCCGTTTCAAACTGTCGGGGCTTCGCATCGAGGGTCATGAGAGAGCGACGCGATCTGGGCCGGCGCATTAGCGGTTAGCGTAGCTTTTACGCACGGAGGTTTTTCTCGGTTTTGGGAACCTTCTAGAAGCTTCCCCGACGCTGTTTTTCTTTTTTCCTGTTGTTCTTTGTGACTGGTTTTCTTTTAGGTTTTTTCTCTTTCATTTTTTCCTCTTTGTTTCTCTTTTTAATTTTTGTTTTTATCTTTTCTGTTTCTTTCTTCTTTTCTTTCCTTTTTCTATTTCTTTTTCCAAAATTCGACAATTTAAACAATGTTTAGAATTCAAAATTGTTAACAATTTTTAAAATATGTTTGGGGTTTTGAAAAAATGTTCATGTTTGATAAAAATGTTCACAAATTTTGACAAAATGTTGGTGTTTTCAAAAAATGTTTATAAATTTTCAAAAAATGTTCTCAAATTTTTAAAAATGTTTGCGTTTCCAAAATGTTTGTAAAGTTGAAAATTGTCAGATTTTCTAAAAATATTAATAAATTTTGGAAGAAAAGCCTACAATTCACTTGTGTTCTACTCGTGCATATGACATCTACGCATAAAACCTGGCTCGGGTGCCACTGTTGGGGAACGTAGTAATTTCAAAAAAATTCCTACGCACACGCAAGATCATGGTGATGCATAGCAACGAGAGGGGAGAGTGTTGTCTACGTACCCTTGTAGACCAAAAGCGGAAGCGTTATGACAAGGCGGTTGATGTAGTCGTACGTCTTCACGGCCCGACCGATTAAGCACCGAAACTACGGCACCTCCGAGTTCTAGCACACGTTCAGCTCGATGACGATCCCCGGACTCAGATCCAGCAAAGTGTCGGGGAAGAGTTCCGTCAGCACGACGGTGTGGTGACGATCTTGATGTTCTACCGTTGCAGGGCTTCGCCTAAGCACCGCTACAATATTATCGAGGATTATGGTGGAGGGGGGCACCGCACACGGCTAAAGAACGACCACGAATATCAACTTGTGTGTCCTAGGGTGCCCCATTGCCCCCGTATATAAAGGAGGGAGGGGTAGGTGCGGCCGGCCCCTAGGGGTGCGCCTGGAGGAGTCCTACTCCTACCGGCAGTAGGACTCCCCCCTCTTGCCTTGTTGGAGAAGGAAAGGGGAAGGGGGAAAGAGGAAAGCGGGCGCCGCCCCCCCTTCCTTGTCCTATTCGGACTAGGGGGGAGGAGGCGCGCGGCCTGCCCTGGCCGGCCCTCCTCTTCTCCCTTAGGGCCCATGTAGGCCCATTAACCCCCGGGGGGGTTTCGGTAACCCCTCGGTACTCTGGTAAAATCCCGATTTCACCCGGAACGATTCCGATATCCAAATATAGTCTTCCAATATATCAATCTTTATGTCTCGACCATTTCAAGACTCCTCGTCATGTCCGTGATCACATCCGGGACTCCGAACAACCTTCGATACATCAAAACATATAAACTCATAATGAAACTATCATCGTAACGTTAAGCGTGCGGACCCTACGGGTTCGAGAACAATGTAGACATGACCGAGACACGTCTCCGGTCAATAACCAATAGCGGAACCTGAAAGTGCGTTATATCGACTAGAGGGGGGGTGAATAGGCGATTTTTATGAAAGTCTTCAAAACGTGAAAGTTATGAAGACAAACAGTAGAGATATGCCTATTACTATGCAGCGGAAGGTAGATTACACTAGGCAAGCCATGGTCAAGTATTCAATAGAGTGAAAGCACAATGACAAATAGCTGCAGTGTAATAAGGATCAGTAGGAAGATGTTAAGAAGCCAAACAGATCATACAGTCACGTTGTGAAGACAAAAGATAGAGTAAGCATGCAATGACTTCACAATGAGTAACAGTAAGTAAAAGGAAGTGCAGATTAAACCAGCGACTCGTTGAAGACAATGATTTTTTGGACCAGTTCCAGTTGCTGTGACAACTGTACGTCTGGTTGGAGCGGCTAGGTATTTAAACCTTAGGACACACAGTCCCGGACACCCTGTCCTGAACACGCAGCTCAGGACACCCAGTCCTCACCGTATTCTCCTTGAGCTAAGGTCACACAGACCTCGCCCAATCACTGTGGTAAGTCTTCAAGGTAGACTCCCAAACCTTCACAGACTTCGTTCACCGGCAATCCACAATGTCTCTTGGATGCTCAGAACGCGACGCCTAACCGGCTGGAGGATGCACAGTCCTCAAGTGTAATAAGTCTTCAGATCACTCAGACAAGAAGACTTAAGTGATGCCCAATTCTCTCTGGCTCTGGGTGGTTAGGGCTTTATCCTCGCTAGGTATTCTCTCTCTCAAAGGCTTCGAGGTGGGTTGCTCTCAAACGACAAAAGCCGTGCACTGAATCTGAGCAGCCAACCGTTTATGGTTGTAGGGGGTGGACTATTTATAGCCACTAGGCAACCCGACCTGATTTGTCCGAAATGACCCTGGGTCACTAAGGAACTGACACGTGTTCCAACGGTCAGATTTCAAACTCACACGGCAACTTTACTTGGGCTACAAGCAAAGCTGACTTGTCCGACTCTGGACAAGATTTGCTCTCATAGTCTTCACTCGAAGACATAGGTTTTGAATTAGGCATCACTTTAGTCGTTCTGACTGGTTCTCTTGGACCCCACTTAACAGTACGGTGGTTCCTATGACTCAACACAAATGAAAGAGAACTACGAAAGATCTAAGTCTTCGAGTTCCATAGGCTTCACATGGTGTCTTCTCTTGTCATAGTCTTCAATGTGAATATCTTCATATACCACCATTGACTTCAATGTCTTCGTACATTTTTAGGGGTCATCTCTGGTAGGAAAACCGAATCAATGAGGGACTTCTACCTGTGTTATCCTGCAATTCTCACAAACACATTAGTCCCTCAACTAGGTTTGTCGTCAATACTCCAAAACCAACTAGGGGTGGCACTAGATGCACTTACAATCTCCCCCTTTTTGGTGATTGATGACAAACTAGTTGAAGTTTTCAATGGGGGAATATAATCCGTGGAATTGTAAAGGATAAGAAATTGTCTTCATAAGTTGCAAGGGCTCCCCCTGAAGATGTGCATATAAGTAATTTGCTTTTGGAATGCAAATGCACATGGCAGGTTGTACTTGTGGAGATCCACTTCAACTTATGATGACAATCCACTATGCATGTAAAAGTATATGAAGATAATGTCATGCATAATGGAAAATGGACGTCTGCAGAATGATCTAAGTGCGGAATTTATCGTCGCACATGCGGAATTTATCTTCGCAAAACAAGGTGGCAAACTTGTAGCAGACGACCATCGAGTTTAAGTGTTACAACTCAAAGAACCAAATGTAGCAAAACGAGAGTTGTAAGCACGAAGCAAAATATAGCAAAATATAAAGCACCCGCCCATATGGACCCGCTTGAAGACTATCAACCTCATATGCATCTCCCCCTTTTGTCAGTGAGGACCAAAAAGGTTTGAAGACATAGAGTTTTCTACTCGTTCGCATGAGCAGCAGGGTCGTTGGTGGTGTTTGGCGGTGCGG
Organism: Triticum urartu; assembly: GCF_003073215.2. Lineage (NCBI taxonomy): Eukaryota > Viridiplantae > Streptophyta > Magnoliopsida > Poales > Poaceae > Triticum > Triticum urartu. The sequence goes on from NC_053028.1 coordinate 718,640,191, forward strand.
AAGAAGATGGTGGTGAAGTAGCATCATCTTCATCATCGATAATTCTGGCAGTCACTGTGGCAGCAGATGAAGAGAACTCAGAGTCTTCAAGGGATGGAGTTCCTCGCAGCACAGCCCTTCGAGGAGGTGTGGAGTCAAACTTGAATCGCTCTGTGAAGCCATCCTCTTGAAGATCAGCTTCAGAACATATCATCGTGAGTCCTTTCCATGTGCGGCGATAGGTTTCATGTGTAACGAAGGCATTCTTGGTGGCAAGATTTCGAATGCGATTTACATCCACCAAGAGGCTTTTCATCTGACGCTTCAGCCAGTCATGATGCCTATCCTGTTTTTGATGAAGGGCCACAAGAAGCTCTCGGTCATTGAGAACACGAGCGCGCTTCTTGGGTCTTGGAGCAGTTGTGCTGTCAGTGGCTTCAGTGGAAGCAGGGCGTGGTGCACGTGTAGTGCCAGCCAACGGATACACCCGAGAGACTGCTTCAACTCCTTCAATGTTTTGAGTGAAGCTCTGGTGTTCTGCATTCTGAAGACTGAGAGGTTGCTTGGCAGGCTCGGGATAGATGGCTTCAGCAGAGGTATCCACATCAGGCAAGAAGATCCGATGGTTGCGGGCTGAGGGCTGATACGAGATAGAAGAGTGAAGTTTGATCAGCAGCATTACCCAAGGGGAATAGAACTTCAAACCAAACAGATCAGAGCCTGATGCAGCAAGTTGGCGTATGAAGAAGTCCTGTGCATTGAAGCATTTGCCATGAAGGATACAGAATATCAGAGTCTTCATTGCACCCTCGATCTTGGCATTTGGAGAGTGCCCTTTGATAGGCCAGAGAGTTCGCCTGATGATGTGATAGATGGTTCTGGGCAGGTACTCAAGGTCTTCAACAAAGAACTCTGTGGGATAAGCAGCATCTTGGGGCAATGGCTTCATCATGCTGAGCATTTGACTCATATCAGGTTCTGGTCGCTGAAAGATGCTCTCAATAGCTTCAGCATGCAGCTGACAGCCTTGCTCGAAGAGATCGCCAGTAGTGGGCAAGCCGGTGAGCTCAATGATGTCAAATGCATTGGCTTCGTGATGAACGTTGCCAGTCATCCACTCCAGGACCCAAGTCTTCGGATCTCTGTTGTACCCTTTGATGTGAAGTGTGGCATAAAATTGTAGCAGCAGCTCTTCATTCCAATGCTCGTCATCAGTAACAAACTGCAGCAGACCCACTTGCTTGAAGCAATCCAACCCTTCTTCTAGACAGGGCAGACCAGTTATAGCTTCAACGTCAAGGTGCTTGTGTGGAAAAATGCGACCTTGGTTGTACAGTATGCATGAGTAGTAGCTTCGCTGAGGATAGCTCCAGAACCGATCTGATGAAATCCTTTCCCTTGAGTAGGGGTTCTTGGAGCTATTGAAGAATGTATTGTCTGCCCTGAAGCCATTGATGTTGAAGGAGTCAGGTGCTGATGCAGGACCTGGAAACCTTGGCAGTCTTGGGATTGGCTTCTGGACCTGAGGCCTGTGCTCAACATGATAGTCGAACTGGGGACCGCCAGCAGACTCAGGAACAGAAGTGTCAGGATCAGTGGCTTCGCTGTCTTCTGATGCTTTAGGTGGGGAGGGCTCCACATTAGCTTCATTGTTGGTTGTGGCAGCCTCATGATTGTCATCCTCCACTTGACGAGCTGGAGGGTCGGTCACAGGCACGTTCTCCTGGAGAACTACTTCTTGGTGGAATAGGGGAGTGGGATCTTGTGGTACTTCTTCTTCTGCGGCTGATGCAGCCGGAATGTCTTCAGCAGAGACTTGAGGCCTTGGACCTTTGCGGAGCCTGCGTAACACAGACGACGCCTGTGGAGTTGGAGTGGGCTGGGCCTCATTGTCTTCTTCCTCTTGTGGGCGATCCGCCCATGAAGCATCCTGTGCAATTGGCGTCAATGGACGACCAATGCTGATAAGTTCGCTGTTGTCTTGCTGAGGAAGGACTGCACCATCTTCTACATTGTCATGTTGACCAATGTCTTCAGCAGTGATGGGATCAGCTGCTAGAGTGTCTTCAGCTTCATGAGCCTCTGTGGAAGCAGGCTCATGGACAGTCAGTTGGCGTTCAGCTTCAGGATAGACCACAGAAAGGGGTTCAACCATCAAGGGCTCTGTGGGAGCAGCCCGATCTTTCTTGGTCTTCCTCTTCTTCTTAGAGGGGACAGTAGGAGAGGCTTCAGGATATTTCCTTTTCCTTGCTTCAGCCTCAGCAGTCCTGGTCTCCTTGAGCTCTGAAGCGGTTGACCGGCTCTTTGGCTTCGAGCCAGTCATTGCAGTTGGGAAGACAATCGGAACTGCTTCCTGCCTTGGTGCATCGGGTTCAGCTGTAACTGACTTCTTTTTTTTCTTTGCGGCCATCCTGGGGTCGATGCCAGGACGCCCAAGTGCCTTGCGCTTCTCAGCCTCATTGTAGGCTTGCACACATCTGTCAGCCAGAGTCTTCATGCGCTCACGCGAACCCTGAGCTTCTGCATGCTTCTTCAGAAAGTTTTCCTTGAGCTCGTGCATCATGATCTTGAAGTTCTTCACTTCTTGCACGCTGAGCTTGGCCATATGCTTCTTGAACTGAGCCTTTTCATAGTCAATCTTCTGCTTCAGTTCAACAATGCGCTGGGCAATATCTAGTTCTGAAGCAATGGCGCCTTGGAAGGTGACACTGAGGCCAATGGGTAGCTGCAGATCTTCAAAGCTGATGTTTGGCGTGTCAAACCACTCGTCAATGAAGTTGTGGATGATGGCGACATCAAAGAGAGGCAGATTATTGAAGATTTCTGCTTCTTCTTTGCTCTTGATGAGTTGCTCAAGAGCGTCATCTGCAAGATCTTCATCACTTGACAGATCAATGGCGTCGTTGCGCAGAATGGCAGCAGCTGTTAGCTCTTCGCCAGTGTGAGACAGAGGCATCTTGGCCTTCTGGGGCTTGGAGACGCGTGATAAGTCTTCAGACTGCACACTGTCTTCAGGAGGTGCAGTTGCCAATGGCTTCGCCCTTGAGATTTTTGGTGAAGGGGCCGGCCTTGAAGCTTTTGGCTTCTTCAACTACTTTGGCTTCGGCACTGCAGGCGCGTCATCAGACTCAGTGTCAGCTACAGGCTCATTCACTGCAGTCCCTTGAACCACGATGTAGGTGATGAGGCCTTCAAGGTTGGCGAAAGGACCGATGACATTGGGTTCTGCATGTCGTGTGCCATCTGCCCTTGGTGCTGAGGGACCAGGGTTGAAGTCTAACCCAAACTTCTTCTTGTTCTGCTTCGTTGAGTTTTGGGCAAACTGGAAGTTGCGCTTGAACAGATTTTTGTCACGACACCATGGTCTCTTGATGGCGTTTTTCTCAGCATACTCTTGGGTTGTGAAGCGGTATTTGAACCATTGTTCTGCCCAATATCGTCGAATCCATTGGATTCGGGTCTTGCGCTGACTGTAATCCTCTTCAGGATCTGTTTTATACATTTCTGCGAGTTCATCAGGCAGATCTCTGGATGTTCCGCCACGACGCTGTCTGCCCCCTTTCCTTGCTGCTTTCTCTAAAGCCATAAACCTTAACTTGAAAGGCTTCAAGACGTTCAAAGGCTTCAAAGGCTTTCTCTTGCTGGACCAACAGGAAGTGGCTTCAGGAAAATTTATGTGATGCTGTAAGAATTCTGCAAATGAATGCAGACTATGAGAACCAAAGGATTCTCCCACGGACATGTACCTGTGACAGCATTAAGGTGCGAGGGAAGGGGAAGAGGTCATATGCATTCTCAGAAGATTTTGAAAATAAATCAGTTTAGAAGACATTGACCTCATCGTGCGAAGACATTCACTCATAGATAAGAAGTTGGTTCCAGATTTGTATGAACCCACAGATCAGTACAAGTGAGGAATCTAACTACTTTGTGAAGCACAAGTGATTATACTAGGCATGTTATGAGATGCAGTATGAGAGAGATCTAACTTGTGTGAATAGAAACTTCTTATGGTAGAAAGTGACAGAGCCATAGGATCAAAAGGGGCCGTAAAAAAGAAGTTTTATTTACCACACTGGGAACTGCTAGATGGAGTGGGAGATGAGGCCGAGCAGTTCAATCTTCCGTACCCTAACTTGGCGACGGAGGAAACCTATGGCGACGGCGGGGAGGACGATGTCTGCGATCGGCGTGAAGACGGCGCCGGAGAGGTTGCGGCAGCGAAGCGCTTCGTTGCCGGCGTCGTCGAGGGCTAGCGGTGGCGCTAAGGTTCGTGCGAGGGTGGAAGAAGGGGATAATGACCGCTGTGAGTGTGTATTTATAGTTACAGGGGCGGCACTGCGCTATTACACAGGTGCCCCTGGCGATTCGCATCTGAGTAACACGTGGCCATCATGCGGAATTTTGGGGGTTGTTCCACGTCCCACGCACGCCTGGATTGTCGGGTGGTCGTTCCTACTTCTCCGGATTTCATGTGGATGAATGAGCATTGAAAACGGATTTAAAGGTTGTCTCTGTGTCTTCTGCTGACAAGGACGCAGAGAAGACATTCGACAGTTTCAATAGAATGCATATGACTTGGAGAGATAGAATTTAAGATAGAAAGCATAGAGAGATTAGGTTCCGATCACATTCACTTAGTTCAAAAGATTCAAACAAGAAGACATAGCTATAAGTGAATGCTGTAGAGGACAGAACACTAGTATGTATATATCTATATAATCAACATAGTGAAGATAATCATGAAGACATGTTGAGATTGAAGCCAAACCAAATGTGAAGACATTGCAAGGTAACGCCATGAGCGAAACACTTCAAAATAGAACGTTTGGTGGTGGCGTTACCCACCGTATAGGAAGTATTAGACCCAGACACGGCGCACAATTATCTCGGCGCTCCGAAGTCAAATTCCATATTAATGTATTCACACTTAGAATGTATGTCTTCATTGATTGAAGATATACGTTACTTCGTGTGTTGCACATCTAAGTCATCAATATGCATAAGTTTTAGGATGTGTGCCTGATCACAGGACATTTGAGGATTCCAGGATATTTAGCTCACACCATAACTTGCAAAATCTCTTCTCATCCAAGGGCTTGGTGAAGATATCTGCCAATTGCTCTTCAGTGTTGACATGTATGATATCAATATCTTCCTTCACAACATGATCTCTGAGAAAGTGATGACGAATTTCTATGTGCTTTGTCTTCGAGTGCTGAACTGGGTTGTTGGTAATCTTGATGGCGCTTTCGTTGTCGCAGTAAAGTGGCACTTGCTTCAGATGAATGCCATAGTCCTTGAGAGTTTGCTTCATCCACAGAAGCTGAGCGCAGCAAGATCCAGCAGCAATGTATTCAGATTCAGCAGTGGAGAGGGATACACAGTTCTGCTTCTTTGAAGACCAACATACAAGTGATCGTCCCAGAAAGTGGCATGTGCCTGATGTAGACTTCCGATCAACCTTGTCACCAGCATAATCAGCATCTGAGAATCCAACCAGATCAAACTCTGAGCCCTTTGGATACCATAATCCTAGAGTTGGGGTGTGAGCCAAATATCGAAGAATTCGCTTCACAGCTAAGTGATGCGACTCCTTTGGTGCCGCTTGAAATCGAGCACACATGCAAACACTAAGCATAATATCTGGCCTAGATGCACATAAATAAAGTAAAGAACCAATCATGGAGCGGTATACCTTTTGATCGAACTCTTTACCATTGTCGTCGGGACCCAGATGATGTTTGGCTGGCATTGGTGTTGTGAAGCCTTTGCAGTCTTGCATACCAAACTTCTTCAGGCACTCTTTGAGATACTTCTCTTGAGATATGAAGATGCCGTTGCGTTGTTGTCGTATTTGAAGACCGAGGAAGAACTTCAGCTCCCCCATCATAGACATCTGATACTGCTCTTGCATCATATAGCCAAACTCTTCACTGTACTTCTGATTTGTGCAGCCGAAGATAATGTCATCCACATATATTTGGCACACAAACAGTTCACCATCATATGTCTTCGTGAAGAGAGTGGGGTCTAGGGAACCAAGTATGAAGCCTTTGCTCTTCAGGAAATATTTGAGTGTGTCATACCAGGCCCGAGGGGCTTGTTTGAGGCCATACAGTGCCTTGTTGAGCTTGTATACCATGTCAGAATGTTTTGGATCTTCAAACCCAGGTGGTTGTGCAACATACACTTCTTCTTCAATCTTGCCATTGAGAAAGGCACTCTTCACATCCATTTGATATAAAAGTATGTTATGATGATTTGCATAGGCCAGCAGTATACGTATGGCTTCAAGTCTAGCCACAGGAGCAAATATTTCATCGAAATCAATGCCTTCCACTTGAGTATATCCTTGAGCAACGAGACGAGCTTTGTTTCTGACAATTTGACCATGCTCATCTTGCTTGTTGCGGTATATACATTTGGTGCCTATTATATTGTGCTTCCGTGGATCATGACGCTTAACCAGTTCCCATACATTGTTCAGCTCAAACTGTTGAAGCTCTTCTTGCATAGCTTGAATCCATTCAGGTTCCATGAAGGCTTCTTCAACTTTCTTGGGTTCTGTAATTGAGACGAATGCGAAGTATCCATAGAAATTTGCCAGCTGAGTTGCCCTTGAACGAGTGAGTGGACCAGGTGCATTGATGCTGTCAATTATTCTGTCAATCTGCACTTCATTGGCAACACGAGGATGTACAGGGCGAAGACTTTGCTCTTGCCGATCTGTGTTGTTGTTGGGAGGAATGTCTTCAGGCTGAGCATTGTCTTCAGGTGGATCAGGTGCTGAGATGATAAGTTCTTCTTCAGGATGAGCTTCAGAAGGTATAATCTCTCCAGTTCCCATTAGCTTGGTTGATTCACTAGATGGAACTTCATCTAGCACATTTGGCAGTTGCTCTCTTTGTGAACCATTGGTCTCATCGAACCGCACATCCACTGTTTCAACCACTTTGTAATGAAAGAGATTGAATACTCTGTAGGAGTGCGAATCCTTTCCATATCCAAGCATAAAACCCTCATGTGCTTTTGGTGCAAACTTTGAGGTGTGGTGTGGGTCCTTGATCCAGCACCTTGCGCCAAATACTCTGAAGTAACTGACATTTGGCTTCTTGCCAGTTAGGAGTTCATAAGATGTCTTGTTCAGAAGCTTGTGAAGATAAACTCGATTGATTGTATGGCATGCAGTGTCAATGGCTTCAGGCCAGAATTTTCTTGGAGTCTTGTATTCATCTAGCATCGTTCTGGCCATCTCAATGAGTGTTCTGTTCTTGCGTTCGACGACGCCATTCTGCTGTGGCGTGTATGGGGCTGAGAATTCATGTGTGATGCCCAAGGTATCAAAATATGTATCAAGGCCAGTGTTCTTGAATTTAGTGCCATTGTCACTTCTGATGTGCTTTATCTTGGCGCCGTAATTGTTCATAGCTCGATTGGCGAAGCGTCTGAAGACATCCTGCACTTCAGTCTTGTAAAGGATTATGTGCACCCAAGT